>NC_059363.1:43295781-43418281 GCF_019703515.2 Myxocyprinus asiaticus | reverse complement strand
TTGATGCTTCGTCCGGTTCTCGCCTCCTCCTTTCCCTTTTACCCTGTTACAAGCAGGTCTTGGGGAGTGTTTCCGGTATGCAGTGGATAGTACCTGCCAAAAGTGGTCCAAGGGAGGACAACCGGTGAACCGGTGATGGGGTCATGGGCACCCAATGCTCAATGATGCGCGTGGGGACCTGTCCACAGAAGAGCTACTGTTACACAAATTGCTGAAAAACTTAATGCTGGCCATGATAAAAAGTTGTCAGAACACACAGTTCATCGCAGCTTGCTGCGTATGTGGCTGCACAGCCGCAGACCAGTCAGAGTGTCCATGCTGACCCCTGTCCACCGCTGAAAACGCCTACAATGGGCACGTGAGCATCATAACTGGACCATGGAGCAATGGAAGAAGGTGGCCTGGTCTGATGAATCACGTTTTCTTTTAGATCATGTGGATGGCCAGGTGCGTGTGCGTTGTTTACCTAGGGAAGAGATGGCAACAGGATGCACCATGGGAAGAAGACAGGCCAGCGCAGGCAGTGTGATGCTCTGGGCAATATTCTGCTGGGAAACATTGGGTCCTGGCATTCATGTGGATGTTATTTACCACCTACCTAAATATTGTTGCAGACCATGTACACCCCTTCATGGCAACAGTATTCCCTGATGGCAGTGGCCTCTTTCAGCAGGATAATGCACCCTGCCACACTGCAAAAATTGTTCAGGAATGGTTTTAGGAACATGACAAAGAGTTCAAGGTGTTGACTTGGCCTCCAAATTCCACAGATTGAGCATCTATGTGATGTGCTGGACCAACAAGTCCGATCCATGGAGGCCCCACCTCGTAACTTACAGATCTTAATGGATCTGGTGCTAACGTCTTGGTGCCAGACACCACAGGACACCTTCAGAGGTCTTGTGGAGTCCATGCTTCAACGGGTCAGAGCTGTTTTGGCGGCACGAGGGGGACCTACACGATATTAGGCAGGTGGTTTTAATGTTGTGGCTTATTGGTGTATGTATAAAATCATGAGCACTCACATGAGATGAAGACCCCAGTCATATCAGTAACCTTTAAAAGCTGTTTTATTCTACATGGAGAGGGTCCCCTCATGGAGGCCGCTATGTTAGGATCACATGACCACAATACTAATTCATCTCGGTAACCACCATGTTATTGGACACTTTTACTCATTAATTAAATAAATCATAACTGACTGTGAACAGTGAATTTCTACAATGGCAACAGTAACTGAAAATTGTTGCTTTTGAATGATGCTGCACCTCTGTGCCCCTAGGTATCTGTCAAGTCCAAGACGACATAAACAAAAAATTACTGTGAGCACCTTTAAGGGCTAATCATCATAATGATAATATGACATATTTATAAAGTGAAAGGAATAGTTCACCCTAAAATGAAAATTCTCTCATATTTTAATCACCCTCATGCCATCCAAGGTGTGTATGACTGTCTTTCTTCAGCAGAACACAAATGAAGATTTTTAGAAACATTTTCAGCTTTGTAGGTCAATTAAATGTAAGTGAATGGGTGCCAACATTTTTTGAAGCTCCAAAAAATACATATAGCCATCATAAAAATAATCCATATGATTCCAGTGGACTAATTCATGTCTTCTAAAGTGAAACGCTAGGTATGTGTAAGAAATAGATCAATATTTAAAACTTTTTTTTACTAAAAATGTTCGCTTTCGGCCAGCTTGTGGTTTGTACGATGACAAGAGTGGAGTTCAAACTGCCTCTTGCATGACGTAAGCGCATAAGCCTCCTCTGCATAAATATTCATACGCAGATCCCTTAATAGCAGCTGTTTCTATGGACTGCAGTACTTTTTCGACACAAAAGGAGTTTATGCAGCGGTTTGAGCAAGGAGCTCGGTCTGAGGCATGTCCTCCACTCACTCGCATTTAAACCGATTCAAACAGCTCTCCTTGTTCACCGCATGGCGCTGCAGTTTATATATTCAAACCAGCCGAATGAGGCATCTATGTATGATTCTCTATGATCCTCTGTTGTAAATAACATTTGCACACTGCTTCCATTTGTTTTTTGTATTTCATGTGTCAGGTTCTTGCGTGAACTTGCCAAAGCGCCTTGTGAATTTTTTGTAAAAAAAATTAAATATTGATAAATTTCTTGCACAAAAATAGCGTTGTGCTTCAGAAGACATTAATTATCCCCACTGGAGTCTACCGGATTATTTTTATGATGGCTGTATGTGCTTAAAAAATTTGGCACCCATTCACTTGTATTTTATGGACCTACAGAGCTGAAATATTATTTAAAAAATCTGAATTTGTGTTCTGAAGAAGAAAGAAAGTCATACACATCTGGGATGGCATGAGAGTAAATTATGAGAGAATTTTCATTTTTGGGTGAACTATTCCTTTAGATATTAAATAATTAATAGTGTAATACAAAAGAGACATTTTATTATTATCATCATCTTCATTATTATTAAATGATCATTCACCGAGTTTGCTCAACATCCTCAATAGTTTCTGGAAGCAACACATTGTGGGTCTCAGGCAGGAGCAACGCAAGGAGGCCTGCGATGAGGGCTACAGTGCAAAACAACACCTGTGGCAGAGGGAGCCAGACTTCATCCAGGAGGCTCACAAGAGGTGCCAAAGACACACCAACATGGGCAACAAATGAGATATAGCCTAATCCATTCTGCCTATGATCAGAAGAGAGAATAATAACTTATTGCTATGATGTGTCAATTTTAGTTGTCATAATTTAGTTTTATACTTTTTTTAAAAAAAATTTGCAACCTAATGGATAAAAAAACAACTGACCGTAGCACAGTTGGGTACAGCTCAGTTGTATATAGGAAAACACATGTGAATGAGGCCTCTGAGAACCCTTTACCCAACACAGCTACAACTGTTCGAGGCAGCCACAAATCTAGAGACAGGCACAGAGGCACTTTAACTACAAAACTTTAATGTTTTTAAATGTACTGACCAAACATTTTCCATTTGAAATTGACTCAATGCAAGCCACATGATTGTGACATTATAATTAATGATTGTCCCATAACTATAAAACATTAATATTTACATTGACTTAATAGCCAGACACATGAATGTGACATCATAGTGAATGATTGACCTGTAATTACAAAACTGACTGAAATGCCAGATACATGATTGTGACATCATAATTTATGACTGTTCTGCAACTACAAAACATTTATACTTTTAAAATTACTCAAATGCTAGACACATCATTGTGACATAATGAATGATTGTTCTGAAGTTAAAAGACATAGTTTTTAATTGACAGAAAATTTGAAAGTCAGACAGCAACAGTATTTATCGTTTTATATGGTTCCAAACATGCAAAATGTGTTCTTTTTGCATTACCTCTGGGAATGAGGATGGTGATGCCAATGCATACCCCTGTTGCAATCAGTGTGGCCACCTGGCTGTATCTGCGGCCCAGTTTATCTAGGCACAGATAGGCCACCAGTTTTGCTGGCATCTCTATGGCACCATAAATAAACTGGGTCAGGTACAGATTTAGCCCAAAGCCAGATATGTTCAAACTGATGCCGTAGTAAGTGAATGCTACACCATACCTGAAAAAATCAGAAATGTTTTGTTAAGTGGGTTAAATCTGTGTAGGGTTTTTTAAAGCAACCAATATCTATTGAGTTAGACCAATATAAAAGGGTTTAATTATAAGTGTACTCTCAAGACAAAACATACCAGGTGATTCCTGTGAGCGCAGCCAGTTTCCTCATCTTGGGAGATCTTACCAGATCCAGATACGAGTACTTCCTGTCTCATTTGTTCTCAGCAATTATTACATTAGCAAGGGTCTGAAAAATTGTTGAGGGACAATCTTACTTTACTAAAATGACTTTACCTAACCCTAAAATTTGATCACTTCCTCAGTGATCTCTTCTAGACCCCGTATTTGCTTATTTATTTTTCTCTGTCACATATATTAACCCCAGAATGCATATATGCTGTGGGCCTATCATTGACACTCCAGGAATTCCTGAATTACGGTGTCGTTGATCATGTGAACAAGCGTGTTTGACATTTAGTTTGCTATCTTTTTCATTTAAAGGGAATTTCATTATCATTACCACAATTTTCCATATGGGTTTCCTTTAGAATTCACTTCTTGCACTGCTCACACAAACTTTTACTCTACTTTCAAAGTATAAAATATATACCAACTAACTCAAAACAACAAAAAAACATCAATCATAATTTTTTCCCCATTATTTGTCTTTTTTTAATTGCATGTTAGATATGCATTTTTCAGAGGTAATTTACATATGCATTTTAGATCTAAAATTTTACCTGTGGTTTGATAGCTTTTTCTCTGTTATTGGTTGAGGCACATTTGCTCAGATAAAGATGGGCCTCTTCCAATCTTCCATTGGCTATGAGCCATCGTGCTGACTCTGGTATCCACCTACAAGAAAACATTGTATTTTATTCGGGAAAACTGGACATCTGAACCACATTCACATTTCATTGTAACATTGTATTGTACCTCCATGCTAACAGCCATTACTAGGGGAGCTGTTACCGTTACAATCAAAGACCTCCAGTCATTGACGAGGTAAGCAATGCCAGGCAATATCATTGTGCTGATAGACCAATCGAGACTGATCATTACCCCGGCCAGTGTCCTGTGTGCAATATCAGACCATTCTACACCTAATGGGACAGAACAAAGTCCTCAATGTGCCAATGGGTATTACAATTGTGAGAAAATTAACTGTAACTGTAAAAGGTTCACCATCAGTCAAAAGTTTGGATACACCTACTCATTCTTTGTTATTACTATTTTCTGCATTTCAGAATTATAAAAAAGTTGTCAAAACTGTGAAATAGCACAAATTAAAGTATGGGAATGATATAGAATGTATGCTGGGCATTTATTGGCTGTCTGTCCTTCTTTTGTAAAGAAATTCAGATGTAGACAATTAATATGTCTACTAATTTCTAGCATTTAAGCATTTTTTATTTTTTTTTCCAGAACATGACATACTTAAATTTAGTCTGCTGTGTCCAAACATTTGACCTTGTAGTGTAGTGTCTAAACTGCCAGTATCCACCACAGGTGCCCACCAGGCTCATGCCCACCCATGTCAGAGAGCACTCACACAGTACAATGAGATAATGCTGATTCCCGTAATGCCCATTCCAGTGAAGAATCTCATTATAGCATACATTATGAAGGACTGAGAGAGTGCACTGGCTACAGCACAGACAATGGCTGACAGGTAAGACACCATGAGCATGCGTTTCCTGCCGTACCTAAAATAAATAGAGATAAATACAAACCATGGAGATACCACAATACCAAGTGATAAACATACATATACTAGTAAAAAATACAAAACATTTTGTGAAGAATACTTGATCAAGGCTCAGATCTAAACCTTTATGGTTCAAAATACTCATCCTGGAATACTTGCTGCTGGTTTATACGAATGCCAAACCTTACTGATCTCACCTGTCACTCAGCCAGCCAAAAATAGCTGCTCCAACCATCACACCGATAAAGAAGATGGTGGCTGTGGCTTTATTCAGACCTCTCCTGTCACACACCAAATCAAACTGAAAGGAAAGACTAGTGAGAGTGATCATCAGTAATGTACATCTGAATAGCAAACAAAGGAGAATTGCTAACATGTTATTTAACACTAGCCTGGCTAAGTCAAACTGACGGAACATGTTTAGTATTTTTCACATACAATGGGGCTCAAAAGAGTCCACGTAAAAAATCTGGGATGCAAAATAATTTAAATCTGGAAATAAACAGTTCCTATTACCAGAATAAAATACAATGATCATGTTTTAGGCTTTACGGGATGTCATTTTGATGCCTGTATATTTTACGATTCACTGTGTTTATATAATTAAATGATATAAACTTGATCTACTAACCATCTGAAACTATAAAAGTCTGCTTTTCATTTTAAAATGTATTATTAACCACCGTTGCAAGTACTGATTTAAAGTTCATCAAAAGTAGCACTTCCAGGAGCAATGACCTATACGCATGTAGAGGCAATGCACAGTGTAACACACCCAAACACAAAACACCATCAGAGTAACATGTGACACTAAAATAATGCAATAAACATTAACTAAACTACACAAAATATAAAACAGAACACCCCAATGTACATAACTGATATTAAAAATAAGAAGAAGCATAACTATTCTCGAAAAATATAATGAAATGTGATGGGTCACAAAGCAGGGACTTCTGGGAATGCCCAATCATTGTTGTTGTTGTTGTTGTTGTTTTTACCATAATTTTAACAAAAAACTGTATTCTCTTGTTAAACATAATATACATTTTACTATTACTTTTATGGTAAAATCAGACTTTTTACATCTAAAAAACCCCCAAATATGTTACAATATTTTAACGTAAAATTGCATAATTTGTCTTTTAAATATTATAATTTTTTTCCTGTATACTGTATGTTAAAGGAATATTCCAAGTTTAATACAAGTTAAGCTCAGTTGACAGCATTTGTGGCAAAATATTGATTACCACAAAACTTAATTTTGACTTGCCCCTCATTTTCTTAAAAAAAAAAAAAAAAAAAAAAAAGCAAAAATCTGGGTTCTAGTGAGGCACTTAAATGGAAGTGAATGGGGGCCAATTTTTGAATGTTAAAATACTCACTTTTTCAAAAGTATAGCCACAAGATGTGAAAAATATGGGTGTTAACATGATTTTAGTGTATGAAAATCACTTAACCTTTTCTGTCTAAAGTTACAGGCAATTTTACAACTTCGTTGCCATGACGATGTAATGTCAACAAACCCTAAAACGACTGTAAAAACAATGATTTAAACAACTTTAAAGCTCAAATAATACATGAGTTTTAACAGAAGAATTAACGTAAGTGCTTAAATTATAAGCTTCACATTTCTGCCTTTAAACCCTCCAAAAATTGGCCCCATTCACTTCAGTGCCTCACTGGAACCTCGATTTTTAGGTTAAAGGAGGGACGGTAATCAATATTTTGCCACAAATGCTGTAGATTGAGCTTAACTTGTATCAAACCCGGAATATTCCTTTAAGGTTATTAGGTAATGTTTTCTTTTTTGTTTTTTTAACTGTGGCATTTTTACATTATTTTACAGTTGAATTACAGACATTTTTTACAGTGTAGGTTTTTTTTTTTTTTTTAAACAATTAACATTTTGATGTAAAACTAATTATATGTATTTAAGATTCTGTTCTAAAAATAATTATTAAATTAAAAAATGCTAAAAAAAAATATTTTACAGTATTAAAATATGTTGGCCTATTTATGGAAAAGTATTTGAGTGGAATGCATACACAGTATGGTAAATCATGATGAAAGGGCTAAATCAAGTGCTAAATCAAAACTACAGAACTAAATTTAGATTCAAATTCAATGGGAGGATTATGCAGATAGTATACAAAATAGCCAAGACATGCACATTCCCCACATTTGAGCTCAGATTCATTTTATGTAACTAAGTCAATTTTAATAAAAAAAAAAAAATGTAAACATTTTTGAACATTTAACAATTCAGAGAAGAGGAATATAATGGGTATATAATTGAATATATATATATATCTTTTTAAAACTTTGATACTTCGAATTTAATTACCTCAGTTGCCAAAGCTGATTTGAATGTGCTGTTGTCATACTCCCATCCATTCTGGCACTCCACTACAGAAAGCTCTGAAGTGTATGTGTTGTTTGCCAGCAGGTAAAACTGAGGATGGGAGAACATGTGACAGGAAGCAAGGGTCCCGTCTTCCTGTTCTGGAATACTGATAGTCAGTCTCTCCTCCTTACTCAGATTCCCAAGGATTCCATCAGCATCCAGAGGGCTGATGTCACAGTGGTGAGTTATGGCGGCAATAATGTTGTTTAACAGGAAGTGAAATGGCAGCGTGACTCGCGGAATCACCAAAAGCACAATGAGTGTGATCTGGTATTTTCCAAATCCACCAACCTCAGCCAACAGGTTCTCAAACTTCATCTTCACAGATTTTATTCGACCTTCCGCATGCTGATGAGCTTCGAAACAAGCAATGAGGGAGATATGGACTTGAGTTATTATAACAGGTCTACTTACACATTCACTGCTCTGATGTAGAACATTAACATCACATATGCTGACACAGACAAAAGAGGCATCTCTCTCTCTCTCTCTAATACACAACACACACATAGCTACAGTATACTGTAGTACACTAACTAACAAAAACATTACAGAAAACACTGTTTATAGAATTCTACACTCAGTATATCCAGATTGTACATTAGCAATTAGTAAATAATAATCTAACACAAGGAGTCTTTAAAGCATTGTGGGAAGGCCTTACCTCAAATGAACCATTTGATTAGAGCTCTTTCTACTAAATAAATAAATAACATGAGTAAACAGGAGAATACATAGTCTGATGGAGGACAAAGGCAGATCTATAAAATATGTGTTAAAACCATAAATTAGCATAATTTGCTAATTTTTTTGCTAATTTTGTAGTTGCTATTTATAGTAAACAACACAAACAACATTTTATATTATAAGGAAGAAAAGTTTCTGGCTGTGATGTGACACCAATGGTAAAATCAGAATTTGTCCTCATTGATGAGGGATCACTGCCATCTTAACCGGTCTGGGCTAAAGATTAGTGATCTTCAGCATGTGATGAGTTCAAAATGTCAAACCATATGACACCTGTCTGAACCCTGTGTTACAGTTCAACATTCTTTCTCTGAGGTCTGGCACTGCTGCCATCTAGAGTATTAGCATGTAATATGATTATTAGAAGGACTGAAGATTTAGCAACATAATAACGCATCCATCCTCTCCAGCAGAAAGCTTTACATGAAAATCTCCACTTTAACTGTGTCTCTAACTGCATTGAAATCACTAAATAAATACAGCTTAATTAAGCACATTTCATAAATATCAACTGCATACAATTTAGAATTAAATGTATAAATGTATTTAGGTCATCCAAAAGACATTACTTGGTGTAGCCAGTAAAAATAACAGTGTTTCATTCAGGGACAGGCCTTGCTCAAGGTCACAATGGTGATAGTTAATGGATCACTTGTTATAAAGTTTAGATATTGAGCAAAATGTTTATAATTTTTTTTCTGTCATTGAGACATGTGGCAGTTTTTTCCTCACTCCAGTGCAGTGTCTGGCAGAATATAAGATGTATACATAAGATATAATACATAATATAAGTTGTTTAATAATAGATTTGTAATTTTTACAGACACTGCAGGCCAATGTCTATAATCTTAGATTAATATAGCAATTTTATGGAGAGGAGTGGGGAAGGGAAGTGGGGAAGGGAATTTGGAAACAAATTTTATACTGGAAAGAGAGTAAAAATAAATAAATAAACTGGAACAGATATTCAGCCAAATAAATAAATAAATAAATAAATAAATAATAATAATAATAATAATAATAATAATAAAATAAAAAAATAAAAACATGGGAAAAGGTAACAGAACATTATACTTTACAGAGATATTTATAAATGTTGCTGGAAATAAATGAAATAATGTATTTAAAAGATTATATGTGATATATTGCCTTTTGTTGACAGGTACCAATTATTTGCACAGCTCATTAACAGAGGTCACAATCAGGTGAATGTGGAACTGTCCAGGGTGCTGTCTTGCTGTGCAGAGATACTAATACTGTGGGGAGTGGGTGCTGTCCATGGTGCTGTGTCTTGGAACGAGATTACCTAAATACATGGCCAAAGTTAGATATGATCATATTTCAAAATCTGCAGGGGCAAAAAGAGCTGACTTATCTAGGTATCTTGATATCTAAAGGCAAGAAAACAGATACAAGCAAACATACAGGTAAAGAGGTAAATAACCTCACCCTTTTTCTTTAAAATCTGACAGAATTGAGTTCAGGTTCAACTGATGGATTTCTAAGATGACCCAGAATGCACTTATAACTGTATCAATATGTAGACTGTATCTATCTGTTATGTGAACAAATGGTTTACCAGAAAATATTTCTTTATAATATATATTTCTTTGTAATATACATGCAACACACTCAAAACCCAAGAGTGTATTGTTTATTTACAGTTATAAGTGCATACTTGTCACTAACTTGACACTTGTCACTATGACAGCTTATCTGTGTGCGTTACTAAAGTGATGTATGTGTGTTTGTCTCATTGAGTTGTGTCTACAGTGATAGGCATCTTTAGAGGGACTCCACCGTGATCCTCCGATGTGATGTAGACAGATCCCTTTCTGTAAAGAATAAATAAATAATAAAACATAGATGATGGCATTTAAAGCTGCTACTGCTAAAACATAAAAGCAAAAAAGATAATTCATCTCTTCAATATCTTCAATGTTTTCTGGCAATCTTATGTTGCTGGTTTCAGGGAGAAGCCAAGCAATGAGACCAGAGGTGATGGCAAATGCACAGAAGACCACCTGTGGGAGGAGTGTCCATACATCTTCTAAAAGCATGATAAGAGGAGAAATGGATGCTCCCAGTCGAGCCATGAAATTGGTGTATCCAAGCCCATTCTGCCTGTAGACAAGAAGGACAAATAGGAGGCATTTTCAAAACCAAGTGATTTGAAAAGTGGTCTAACGGTGCTATTAAATGAGGTAAGATGGTAGAAACTAACCACAACACCGTAGGATAGAGCTCGGTGGTGTAGAGGAACACGGTTGTAAATGAAGCCTCTGAAAGCCCTTTTCCCAATACTGAAATCACAGTTTAGAACGTCCAGTATTCTAAACCCACAGACACATTGACACAAAACAGGTCAGAGATGCATAGGAGAGAAAATCATCACAGATTACCATACAGAATGTTTGCTTCCAAAATCATTTGGAATAGCCTTCTACTATACTACTCACTACACTTAAAAAAAATCAAAGCAACAAATATTTATGTTGTCCCAACATAAATAGATTAAGTAAAGTTTGAAAGCATTGCAACAACTGGGTACATGAATTTTCGTAGTGATATGAACAATGAACTATAGGGAAAGTTATTTATATATATATATATATATATATATATTCACTATACATACTATTCATGTTTTTAGCCTGTTAATGATCCCATATAGGAAACGTCAAACGTCATAAATATTGTGTAAACTGAAGTTACATGGGTGACAGTGACAGACTATGTCATTCACAAAATATGGAAACAACACTGCTGAGACTATAGGGCTTCTTCAAATGGAAAGGGATAAAAAAAACCTGTAGGTGTGATGATGTTAATGAGTATGCAGAATCGGTGAGTACCAGTGTCCCTGTTTGAGTCTATGGCTGACCTTGTTGAGACAGAAGGTGAGGATTTTTGCGTGCACCTCTATGGAGGCATAAATGAAGTGTGTCAGGTAAAGATCGAGACCAAAGCCAGTGATGTTTAAGCTGATGCCATAGTATGTAGATGCAACTCTATACCTGAATGAGGGGAGGGAGAATATGGGCTTAAATTGATGGCTGCCTGTTTATAATGCATTTTCCATCCACATAATCACTGAAAGAAGCACTTTACGAAAGTACAAAATAATGTTCTCAGATAGACACATACAGACCTACCACACTATGCCTGTGAAGAATGCAAGTCTCCTTAGTTGAGGGGTTTTAAATAGATATAAGTACAACCCCAATTCCAAAGAAGCTGGGACAGTATGAAAAATGCTAATAAAAACAAAAAGTAGTGATTTGTAAATTATATTCACCCTTTGCTATATTTAAAGCACTACAACTACACATTATATGATGTTTTACCTTGTGAATTTCATTGTTTTTGAAAATGTACATTAATTTCAAATCAGATGATCGCAACACACTCCAAAAAAGTTGACACGGGGCAATTTAAGACTAATAACAATTTGACGAGATTAAATAACAAGGCGATGTGAAACAGGAAATGTTTAACAGGTGAGGCTATTGTGTCATAGAATATCATTTACAAATCACTCCATTTGGTTTTTATTAGCATTTTTCTTAGTGTCCCAACTTTTTCAGAATTGGGGTTGTAAGTGTAACTGTGACCCTAGTTATCCACAGTCACTATAGTGGAGAGAGTCTGAGACAGAGACAAACAGATAATATGTCTTTCCCACTTTGTTTAAAATTACAGTGTAAATACATAACGATTGCCAAAAAATAGAAAAAAATATATACCTCTGGCTTGACTCTGGATGTGGAGTCTTGTCTCTCATTAAAGAAAGCACATTTGCACATTTGCTTGAAATTGACAAAAAACTGAAGATTTCATACAAAGGTGTACACAACAGTCTTCAAAGACAAAGGACAACTGGCTCTAACAAGGACAGAAAGAGATGTGGAAGGCCAGATATACAACTAAACAAGAGGATAAGTACATCAGAGTCTCTAGTTTGAGAAATAGACGCCTCACATGTCCTCAGCTGACAGCTTCATTGAATTCTACCCGCTCAACACCAGTTTCATGTACAACAGTAAAGAGAAGACTCAGGGGTGCAGGCCTTATGGGAAGAATTGCAAAGAAAAAGCCACTTTTGAAACAGAAAAACAAAAAGAAAAGGTTAGAGTGGGCAAAGAAACAGACACTGGACAACAGATAATTGGAAAAGAGTGTTATGGATCTTAACCCCATTGAGCTTTTGTGGGATCAGCTAGACTGTAAGGTGTGTGAGAAGTGCCCGACAAGACACATCTATGGCAAGTGCTACAGGAAGTGTGGGGTGAAATGTCACCTGTTTCTGGAGAAACTGACAGCTAGAATGCCAAGGATCTGCAAAGTTCTCATTGCTGCATGTGGAGGATTTTTTGATTAAAACTCTTTGAAGTAGTTTTTTTCTCTTTTTTTTTCTAATTTTTCTATGTTGCCAAAAAAGTTCAAGACTGTTATTGTTTCCCTTCGATAAAATACATTCAAAACTACTTTCTGCACATTTCTGCTACTTTCTTAGGCTATACAAGTGCTATCTCTTGCTAAACAATTAATGTTTACACCTATGCGGTACCTTTAGCAATAATAATAATAACAATAATAATAATAATAAACCTCTACTTTAGTAAAGAAAACAATTATGACAGGTGTGTTGTAATAATAACGAGTGGTGTCCACTGATTAAATGGAGTCTTTCTGCACTGTGAGGTAAAACCCACATATTCACAAAGTCTGTGATGAATGACAGGTTGTTTCTTCATGCAAAATAGATTTGGGGTTTAAAACTCAATTAAGCTGCTTTATTTTAGAGGTTTGGTGAAGGTGGGTCATTTTTTACCCTTAGGACAAGGGAAGTATACAAGACTACACAAGGGTTAAGCTTATGCAACAGAGGTGTCGGCTGCCCACTTGCATCCTGATCTTGTAATAATGCCTGCATGTCTGACTTGTTCATCCTGGGAGTCTCTGTATGTCATTACCACTCTACACTTTGCCACCTTGAATTCCTCCACCATGGATGACAGAGGAAGTTGGAGCTGTCCTGATCTTATGTAGAGGCCTACAGAAGTGAAGCTTGGAGGGATTCCCAGCCATATTCTGAGGTACTTGTTAATCTTCCTCTCCACTCCTTCCACAATTGTCATAGGAATTTCATTCACTGTCAACAGCCACATGAGTCTTGGCAGCAGTCCGTGTTAATAGAGCCATGCTTTGAATTTCCCCTGAAGTCCTGATTTTTCAATCCTCCTGATTTTTCAATCCTCCTCAGCCATTCCTCTGACTGCTTTTCAGTGTTTCCTGTCAGTAAGTGAGTCATCAAACCACTTTCCGAGGCATTTGATTGGATTCTCCTCTATCGATGGAATATCCTCTCCCTGCACTTGCAGCTTAAACCTGTTTATCAATTTGCCTTTTCTGATCACCATACTCCTGGATTTCTTTGGCTTAAACTTAATTCTGGCCCACTTTGCCATGCGGTCAAGCACTATTAGCACCCAACTCACCTCCACATGGGTTGTGGTTGTCACAGTGAGATTGTCCATGAAACCTCTTATTGGGGTTGTCGGATGCCCAATTCCATTAGTGGTCCTCGGGTTTCTTTCCCAGCAGCTGTTACGAGGAGGTTCATTCCCATAATAAAGAGGTCGGGGGAGATTGCGCATCCAGTTACGATTCCCTTTTCCAGGTCTTGCCACTGAGTTGTAAACTGGGCTGTTTTGAACCGTAACTGGATGCCTCCGAAGTAACTGGTGATCATTCCCTTGATAAACAGAGGGATGTGGTAATGATCCAATGCTGCATAAATTAGGGCATGAGGGATTGATCGTAGTAATATTAGTTGGCTTCTTTACGATTACATGTAAGCATTCACATGTTTTCTTACATTTCATTGTTCCAGATCTGAGTAATTGCAAATGAATCCACAAACATGGCCTGTTCCTGATGGGTCTGGTTGTATTTCCTCACTAGAATGAATAAATACGAATTCACAGCCTTGGAATTAAAAATAGATAACATGCAAAGATAACATGCACATGTTGAAATGTCAAAACTGTTTTGTCATGTCACCAAAACAATGTGCTTCTTGTGTCAATATCTACATTTACTGGGTTAATTAAAGTTCAAAAATATTTAATATGACAGTAAGTTACAACATTTTCAGATCAGATCAGGTAGAAACTGCACCATAAAAAGGCATACTCCTTTTTCTCTTTTACAGTGCCGTTCTTACCTCACTCTCCAGCTCTTGATGTAGGCCAATTTTTTCAAGGTGTGTTGAACCTGCTGGGGGCTGTCTAAAAAAGAAAAAAACCCGCTTTGGAGGGGTATCTACAGATTTCCCATCTACTTTGGTCACTGTAAAAGGACCAAAGAATTCTGTGTCAAGTTTCCCCCCTTTCCGTTGCTGTGAACGTATGTTTTGTCTCCACACAAGATCTCCTGTGTTGTACGTTCTGCCCTGCCTTTTTTCCAGCATTGTTTTTTTTATTTTTGTCTGCAGCATCCTGATTGTGTTGGTGTAAAATTTTGAGGATTTCTTCCTGCTGCTTTATACCAGAAAAGACCTCCTCTTCTGCAATAACTTCCTCCATTGTACTGTCAATCTTCACATAATAACCAAAAAGTTAAAGCATTCAAATAGCAGGAATCACTTTATTCAGGATCTGACAGAGACAATGAAATTACTTGGATAATTTTCTCAAACCTGGTAGTGCTTCGGGATTTCTGAAGGGTAGCGGGCCTCTCTGCCAAACATCAAATACAAGGGAGAGAGTTTGGTTGTTATCTGTTTATTCGTATGGATTCCAAACATCACTGCATCCAAATACTGATGCCATGTGTCTGGTTTATTATTGACCAGTTTTCCCAGGGCCCTAGGTTTTCAGACATCATGTTATTTGTAATCATTTTAAATAATTATACATTTTTGTGGACAATCTATCATGTCAAAATGTATTTCATAATTGATTCCAGCAGTACAACAACAACATTAAATAATAATCATAAAAACACATTTATTCAAGTAGTACCTGTGTACTGTCCCATTCATTTTCCTGACCAGTCCGTTGGTTTGGGGATGATAAGGGGCACACAAGCTCCTCTTAATCCCCCAAATTTTGCACACATCACTGCTGATGTGAATGTAGAAAATTCACTCATTGTAGTACAAAGAATAATTAACACATTTATAAGGTGTGAAGACAACTGAGAGTTGAAAAAAAATCACAAGTTGGATAGAAAATTAATATTTTAACCTGTTTAATTATATTATTAATTTATGAATCTTTACTTGGAAAGACATTTAATTAAAAGTAAAATATTTACTATGGGCCTTTGGCAAAATTATATTTGTATTAACACCAAAATATTTGATGATGTTGGAGCATACAGCATTAATAAATCCCTTTCCCTGATCCGTCAGAATTATTTTCAGTACCTCGAACTGATAGAAGAATTTGACAATGCAGTTTGTAACCTCGCTGGCTGACTTGGACCTGAGGGGGTAAGCCTGGGGCCACTTTGTATAATAGTCTATTAGGACGCAGATGTTCTGATGTCCTTCCCCAGTAGTTGTCAGCTTGCCTATAAGGTCCATGCCTAGAAGTTCAAAAGGGCCGCTGACCTGAAAAAGAATGTAAGAAATTATAGAATTTATATAAATATAGGGAGAAAGAAGAGACATATGGCAAAAAGTTTGTATATTTCACATTTAGGACTGTAAACAGAAGCTACATTTAACAGCTTCACAAAATGCTATACGTATATAACATGATGGATGTAAGATGGTAAGTCTGTCAATGGAAATGTTTGAGTATAAAATAATTAAAAGGTGTAACAATTTATCTGAAAGAATGTTGAAAACTTGATTAGTAAGGATGAAAAATTATTACTCAAATAATTATGAACAATGGAAGACCATTATTATTTGTGTACTCAACATTCAACAGTTGCCTTGAAATGAAATACAATCAGATCGTTCACAATACCTGTATACAGTAGGGGTGTATTCCACTGTCTTCTTTATGTCACAATGTTTTGACTGGCACAGCACACAACTGGCAACCTTCAGTATAATGAACAACAGTAATAAGTTATTAGGTTATTACAGTGTTGTAAGTAATGTTATCAGTGTGACTTTAAGTGTGTTGTGGAACTGCATGTATGCGAAAGCTGAAAAAGGTTTATTAGTCTATGTCACAGACTGCAAATATGTACCTACCCAACCATCAATATCTGAAGTCATCCCAGGCCAGTAGTATCTCCTGGAGATGGCATCCCTGGTTTTTATTTGACCACAGTGAGCTCGAAATTAACTACAGTGAAATTCCTGGAAGACCTGGTCTGCTGCTTCTGGGCCACAAAGAACTTTTAGTTGCCTTTATGTTTGATAAAGTACAATTCTCTGTCTGATCATAAGTGCAGAAATCTATGATTAGTACTCTAAACTGGTTGTACACATTATTAAAACATTGTCAGTATTGGGTCAGTGCCTGGAATATATTTGGTAGGCCTTCTTGAGATTTCTGTAGTGAGGGTGAGGGGAACACAGACATGATTAGAAACTCACCTTGAAGGATGTAATTAGATGCCCTTCTTTTAATCACAAACCTTTATGACTTTGTTGCTGACTGTAGATATTCATTTTTCTTTAAAAGTGTCAGGCTCCATTTTCAAAGATTCAGATGTCACTGTCAAATTGACAACGGAGTGCTTGTGTGCTGACACGTACAGATGCGCCTCTAAGCGACTGGTTATGGATATGGGGAGCACACCCTAGAGACTGCTCTATGTCAGTTGCTGCCTTCAAGTGGACCTGGGAAGCTCTGACATTCAAAAAATGTCATTATCTATCCCATAGGGGTGGAAAATGTTCTTTGATGAAGGGCTCACTAAAAAAAACAACAAAAAAAACAGACATATACATTAACAATGCATAAAAAAAAATAAAAAAAAATAAAAACAGTAAAAGACAGTAAAGGGGTCATTGTTTTTTTTTTTTTTTTTTTAAATATCATGATTTTCTGATCTACAAAATGTTTACATTTTGAATTCAGTTTTCACCTATAAATGTTGATGCTAAGTATTTATTGACATCTTGACAGTATTTTTAATTATATGGGGCAATTTGATTTTTGGTCTTTATTTTAACATTGCTGTTACAAAACTTAAAATGATAATTATTTGCTCATAAAATGTATCTAATAAATCCAATGGGGCAGTTACAAAATCTAGGAATTATTAATCCTTATGCAATGAAAAAAAAAAAAAAAAAATATATATATATATATATATATATATATATATATATATATATATATATATATATATGTCCCCCTCATGTACTCTACCCCTTCCATGACATTTACTGTTATTGATTTATTTATTTTTAACAAATGTTGTTTTCCCAGGTTAAACATTAGTACTAAAAATAAATAAATAAATAACAGTAAATGTCATGGAAGGGGCAGAGTACATGACGGGGACAATGTATTTTTCAGCCTCTTGGCAAATTCAAAGTATAATTATAAAAAAAGTGCAAAAAATTATAGAGTCAAACTGTGACGAGGAGGAGGGCGTGGCCAGGCTGTGAGTGTGTGCGGCTGGTGCTGAGCGGCCCAATCAGAGGGAGAGAGATAAGAGGAAGAGTCGGGAGTGCTGGAGAGATTGAGAGACACACACGGAGCTGTGTATTTGTCGTCATGTTGTTATGGTCCAGTTCAGTGTTTTAAGTTGTAATTAGAGTCTTGTTGAGTGTCAATCCGGTTCCTGCATCCTCCTTTATTGACGAACGAGAGGCTTGTCTGCCACACTGGTGCCGAAACCCGGGGCTAGAGGAAGACACTACCATCCACAAGGGGTCGAGGGAGCTCGCCGCTGTCCGCCGGGAGGCGGAGGAGCTTTCCGGAGCTTTCCCCAGCCTGAATCAGGCAGTGGGGATATGTGACGAGGAGGTGGGCGTGGCCGGGCTGTGAGTGTGCAGGCATGGTGGAGATATGTTTTTTATTTTTTTTTTTCATTTTTTTATTAACAACAACAAAAAAAGAGTATGTTACAATTATTAGAGTATACAAGAAAATACAACATAAATATAACAAATAGATTCACACTAGGGGGGCTTAATGTAGATTTACATAAAAATATTCAAACATTTACAAATTGTCAAAGTTTTAACTGCTTTTTGCTTAATAGAAAATCGGATTGAGTCAATATAAAGTTCCATTTCTTTCTTGAATGATGTAAAACAGGGGTTTTTATAGGAAAACTTACAGTTGTGAACATGGAATTTTGCCATTAAAAGAATAAAATGTATTATATAAATCTGACTGTGCTTGTCTCTACAATTCTCCAGAAGACCAAATAATAAATGTTTCCAAAACGGTCTTACAAATGGGCAGTGCCAAAATAAATGAACCACAGTTTCAGGGCAACTGTCACAAAAAGTGCAATTAAAATCAATATCACCTTTAAATTTTACAAAGTAATGTTTCACTGGGTAAATTCTATGTATAATTTTGAATGAAACTCCTAAAAAAAATTTAAATATTGATTAGGTATAAGCCAAACCTTTTTCCACACAATATTGTCTGTCAGACGATTCCAGTATGAGTAAATATAAGGCAGAGACACATTGTTTCTTTGAAATAACACTCTTATGCATCTGTTTTGTGAGTTAAGGGAAAAACAAATATTTCCTACATAAGAACTTACTATAGTAGGTGGGGACCATTGTTGAATGTTACTACTTTTCTGATGTCTAAACAGCATACAGATTTCAGGAGATATTACACCAAAAACTTTTGCATAGTCCCCTGGTGTTACAGGAATTTTATACTGTGCCAAAAACTCATTGTAAGTGAAAAGAAAACCATTTAAATTAAAAAAACTGATCCACCAATATGATGCCATTATCAAACCAATGTTTCAGAAACAAAGACTTGCGTTTATATAATATATTCTTATTGTTCCATATATAATACTTATGTGGTGAAAAGTTATGCTTGAAAATCAAGGTTCATGATCAAAAGGCCTGGCGATGAAATTCAGATAGTTTTACTGGTATTTTATCAATATTATAATTACAACTAAGAAAAACATTTGTATTACCAAGATTAGAAAGTATATGGGAGGGGATAAAGTTCCAAATGGAGTAAGGATTTCTAACAATCTGACTAAGCCAATTAACTTTAAATGAATTATTTAACGTTTCAAAATCCAAAACATTTAGGCTACCATTTTCATATGAATTCATTATAATTGTTTTCTTTATGTAATGTATTTTGTTTTTCCATATAAAGTCAAACAGTATTTTATCAATCTCTTTACATAATTTTTTATTAAGATGCAAGGCCATTGCTGCATAAGTCAGCCTAGAAATACCCTCAGCCTTTCTAATTAAAACTCTGCCTCTTAAAGAAAGATCCCTCATAAGCCACTGATTTAATTTCCTTTTAGTTTTTTCAACAATAGGATTGATATTTAGTAATGACTATTCCCAAATACTGAACCTCATTTTTTAAGGGAATACCATAATAAGATGCTTCAAAACATTCCTTGATGGCCATAAGCTCACATTTAGCCAAATTTAAGTATACACCAGATGCCCTTGGAAATTCGCCGATTAATACTGTAGCCATATAAATCTGGTTTTCGTTTTGAATGAAGAGTGTAGTGTCATCGGCTAATTGGGTTATTTTTATCTCTCTATCAACGATAGTGATACCTTTCATTGGACTTGGTTTAATATGAGAAGAAAGAAGCTGACTCACTAATAGAAAGAGGTATGGAGAGACAGGACACCCCTGCCTAATTCCTTTAGTAATATCGAATCTATGCTCTTAAAAATAAAGGTTCCAGTTAGAACCAATAAGGGTTCTTCAGAGTGATGCCATAAGAGAACCCTTTTAAGATCTACAAAGAACCCTTTATTGTCAAGTTCTTTAGAGAACCATCTATATACTGGTGCTTTAAAGAACCCAGAAATGGTTCTTCACAGCGGTGCCACAAGGAACCCCTTTTCAGTTCCACAAGGAACCATGATATTGCAAGTTCTCTAAAGAACCCTTAGTACTATGGTGCTTTAAGGAACCAAAGTAAGGTTCTTAAGAGTGATGCCATAGGAGAACCTTTTCCAGTTCCACAAAGAACCTTATATACATTAGATCTCTGAATAACCAAGGGCTTTATACAGCACTGTTAAGATACTTAGAAAAGGATGTGGTCCGTTACAATAAATACAAAATCCAAAGCCTTTGAAAATAACAAATGTTTTATTAAAATTAACCATCCATAGCTTTTATAGATTTAATTGGGCTTTTTTTTTTTTTTTTTTTGCAAGTAAATGGTCTGCACTTATATAGCACCTTTTTTAACCTTAGCGGTTCCAAAACACTTTACACTGTGACTCATTCACCCATACACTTACACACCAATGACGGCAGTTATAAGTATTTACTTACAATTTAACATTAAGTTTATACAAATGACTTTGGCTTTATAGTCCCTGGGTAACATAAGTTAGCATTTCATTCTTTAAATTAACATTAAGACTAAATTCCATGTCTTTTTAAAATTCAGAGACAAGTTTTCCTTAAACATTGAGCTTACAGAAGAACTGCAAACTCTCTGGACAGCAATTAAAAAACTGAATTTTCATTTTGAAGACAATTACCTCAAACCAAAAAAAAAAAAAAAGTTTTTATGCATTCAGCTTACAAAATTGTAAACTCTCTGGACAGCAATTGGTACTTTAATTTTCATTTTGAAGACAAATGCCTCAAGGAACATCATTTTCCGTCAATTTTTGGGATACTCAATTTGGAACACATGAAACCATAAAAATGGCAGATCCATTACAAGTGAAATGTCAACTCCTCCATCATCATGGACCATGACATTTCAATCCATTTTGATTGTCACATTTATGCTATCAAGTGGACTCCCATCACAGCTACTTAACACCAGCATGGGTGTTAGGGTCACCGGATCCTGACAATGAAAAAAAGAGCTGTCCGGCCTAGCATCATAAACAACATCTCAAATCAAAGTAGGGTTTGGTGATGGACTAGTAGATGATGATGATTTAGGATTATTTTGGAGATAATAAGGATAAGTTATCAATAGTTATCAAACTTACCTTATCAATAGTGAAAAGTTCATCTTGGTTCTCTTTAAAAAAAACTGGACAGGAGCAGGACAGCTGCATTGACCATTTGGCCTGTACACAATGAATAAAAACTCTAGTGAAAAGGATATTCATTTCAAGAACTATCCTTATTTTAGTTTATAATCTCTTTAAAATGCAACAATTAACACATTAAGTTTAAAATATTTACAAATATTTTCTACAGAAGTTGGACTAAAAGTGGTATTGAGCAGGTTTCTTATGTGCAAGTGAAACAGTGTATTTTTATGTCACAGAGAACAAAAGAGAACCATAAAGCATGCATCTGTTTAGACTGCTTACATCTCACCCATTTGGATTAGTTTGTTGTTACTGATTGTGCATTGCATTCATGTGCTTAGACATATCTATGATTGATTACAATGCTCAACCCTTCAATAACAGAAAACTAAGCATACTTTAATGCACTTACATATCCAGTTCCATCCTTTTCATGCAGGAATGGGTACTGGATGAGGAGCATCTTCAGAAGGTCCAGATACAGGTGCATCTCAATAAATTAGAATGTCGTGGAAAAGTTCATTTATTTCAGTAATTCAACTCAAATTGTGAAACTTGTGTATTAAATAAATTCAATGCACACAGACTGAAGTAGTTTAAGTCTTTGGTTCTTTTAATTCTGATGATTTTGGCTCACATTTAACAAAAACCCACCAATTCACTATCTCAAAAAATTAGAATACATCATAAGACCAATAAAAAAAAACATTTTTAGTGAATTGTTGGCCTTCTGGAAAGTATATTAATTTACTGTATATGTAATCAATACTTGGTAGGGGCTCATTTTGCTTTAATTACTGCCTCAATTCGGCGTGGCATGGAGATGATCAGTTTGTGGCACTGCTGAGGTGGTATGGAAGCCCAGGTTTCTTTGACAGTGGCCTTCAGCTCATCTGCATTTTTTGGTCTCTTGTTTCTCATTTTCCTCTTGACAATACCCCATAGATTATCTATGGGGTTCTGGTCTGGTGAGTTTGCTGGCCAGTCAAGCACACCAAGACCATGGTCATTTTACCAACTTTTGGTGCTTTTGGCAGTGTGGGCAGGTGCCAAATCCTGCTGGAAAATGAAATCAGCATCTTTAAAAAGCTGGTCAGCAGAAGGAAGCATGAAGTGCTCCAAAATTTCTTGGTAAACGGGTGCAGTGACTTTGGTTTTCAAAAAACACAATGGACCAACACCAGCAGATGACATTGCACCCCAAATCATCACAGACTGTGGAAACTTAACACTGGACTTCAAGCAACTTGGGCTATGAGCTTCTCCACCCTTCCTCCAGACTCTAGGACCTTGGTTTCCAAATGAAATACAAAACTTGCTCTCATCTGAAAAGAGGACTTTGGAACACTGGGCAACAGTCCAGTTCTTCTTCTCCTTAGCCCAGGTAAGACGCCTCTGACGTTGTCTTTGGTTCAGGAGTGGCTTAACAAGAGGAATACGACAACTGTAGCCAAATTCCTTGACATGTCTGTGTGTGGTGGCTCTTGATGCCTTGACCCCAGCCTCAGTCCATTCCTTGTGAAGTTCACCCAAATTCTTGAATCGATTTTGCTTGACAATCCTCATAAGGCTGCGGTTCTCTCAGTTGGTTGTGCATCTTTTTCTTCCACACTTTTTCCTTCCACTCAACTTTCTGTTAACATGCTTGGATACAGCACTCTGTGAACAGCCAGCTTCTTTGGCAATGAATGTTTGTGGCTTACCCTCCTTGTGAAGGGTGTCAATGATTGTCTTCTGGACAACTGTCAGATCAGCAGTCTTCCCCATGATTGTGTAGCCTAGTGAACCAAACTGAGAGACCATTTTGAAGGCTCAGGAAACCTTTGCAGGTGTTTTGAGTTGATTAGCTGATTGGCATGTCACCATATTCTAATTTTTTGAGATAGTGAATTGGTGGGTTTTTGTTAAATGTGAGCCAAAATCATCAGAATTAAAAGAACCAAAGACTTAAACTACTTCAGTCTGTGTGCATTGAATTTATTTAATACACGAGTTTCACAATTTGAGTTGAATTACTGAAATAAATGAACTTTTCCACGACATTCTAATTTATTGAGATGCACCTGTACTGTCTGTGACATGGATACCTGTCATGGATATTAGTGGAATAATTTTAACAACACTTCATTTATAAGCAACATCAGATCCTCAAATATTTTAACCTATTCCATTCTATATTCATATTAGCACACAATCCATCACATCTGAAATTGAGGATGTGAAGTGTTAATTTGGTTAAGTCTTAGGGAAGATTTGAGAAACAGACAAATCTGATTTATCTCTTCAAAAGAAAACGTACATTGTTTGCAGACTAAGACAGTCATAGAGAGCCTGCACCAATGAATTTCTCATCTTATTCCTTTGATGAGACTTCAGCTGAGGGTCTTGATTCTTCAGTGCAGTCATGAGGAATGGTGGATAGTGAAGTTGGACACTGGCTGGACCACTACCCACACTCGCTTGTAAAGTATAATTTGCTCCCTCATCAGTGAAGCTCTCACTTCTATTTAAAAAAAATAAACAAACTAATATCATTGACTTTACAAGCCCAGAATTTCTTTCTAGACATGACCAACATCATGTGCATTGCAAATTTGTACTCTCTAAAATCTGACAAAATCAGTTGATATAAGTTGCAACTTACTCTTTTAGTGCATTTAGTGCAGTCATGAACTGCACCTGGTCCTTAATTTTAGGGAAGATCTGCTCACCCATTCGTTCTCTGAATTTCATAAGCGTTGGGCCATCAACTTCATTTTCTAGAAATGAGGGGGGGGGACAAAAACACCCGGCATGAGGTAAAAGTACATCTTATACAACAAAAAAAAGGAGTAACTGAGAGCTGCTGTTGTTATACAAATATATTCATAAAAACAAATATAGAAAAAGGTGGCAGAGACCAAAGTGCCAAGTTTGGTAGTTTACATGAACACTTTAATCCAGGGGTCACCAGTCCTGCTCCTGAAGGACCACAGTCCTGCAGAGTTTAGCTTCAATCTAGTTCAAGTGTGCGCCTCAATCAGTATATCATGTACATGAATTCGGACACTGGCAAGGGTGTTGATCCACTGAAAATTGGGACACTTATGACTGAATGGCCTTTGACACAATTAGGTCACATGATTAAACACAGCCGGTATTAATCAACAACATCGCTGTATAAATGAAACTTTTGTGATTTTTTTTTTTTTATAGTAGATTTTAGAATCAACAATGATTTTATGAAAGATAAATTACATAAAGGAGTGGATTTTTTAATCTTCTTCTAAAAAATAATATTTAAAGGATTGAATTTGCTTTCACACACATGGAAGAATGAAAGATATTATAAACAAAATCTCTTTTAAAGAGAAAATAAAGCTTGTGCTCGTCTTGTGCTTTTAACAATGTGAGAGACTTCAGAAGACATGACGTCATTTCCGGTAAGGAAACAATTTGGTGAGCAACGATGCTCCCTGGAGCATTGTGGGATTTTCTGAAATGATTTTGACATTGGGACACCCCTTAAAATGGCCAACTCCCTGGTCAGTGCCCTGACTACTGAACTAGGGAGCTGACTGAGGCGCACCCTAATTTACATCTCTGAAAGTTTCTGGTAATCCTGAAGACCTTGATTAGCTGGTTCAGGTGTGTTTAATTAGGGTTGGAACTAAACTCCACTGGACTGTGGCCCTCCAGGGTCAGAATTGGTGACCCTTGCCTCATACAATAAAAGACCCTGATGCATGGGCTTTTAATAATGCAAATGCCAAAGATGTTTTGTTACCTTTAAACATATATACATTTGAATGGTTGGTGTAGGAATGTGATGAAATCTTTTCCAGATTAATGGTAAGAGTCAATGGACACAGCATGAAAATCAGTTTCATCTCCAGGGTTCGGAAGGATGTGATTTATGAAGGGATTTTACTTTGGAATACTGACGAGGACAGCTGTCAATTCCACATGTAACCAAAAAATTACTCTCACTTTCGTAGTACAGCTGCAGATTTTTAGGTATTTGGAGTAATTAGTGCTCTTAATTGGACATCTTTGGTACTGCATTTGGTCCAATTAGCTTACCAATGAAAACTGATGCAAAAGCACTGTCCATTCGTCTGCAGCCAGCTGCATACATCATCCACTGTCCACTGGTGTGTCATATCTAAGATGGAAAAGGACAACAATTATTATAACGTTGTTTGTAAACAATCAAAAGCAACAAAAGTCTACGATTTATTGGAACCATTACATCAGAAAATTGTAAATTTTTAAGGCTGTCAAATTTAAAATGTTAAATAACAATATTAAATCAAATATCCAAATACAAATAGAGTTTGATAACTTTCATTACTGCTTTTAAAAAACAATCATTATTTAAGATTTCATCCAAATCTGAAAATGTTGTTACATTTGTCGTTCCAAACTTTATAAACCTGTATTACAAGCTCAATAGTCACTACTGACTTTCATTATATAGACATTAACATATTCAAACAAATATTTTCTTTTGTGTTCTGCAGAAGAATGAAAGTCATACAGTACAGGTTTGAAACGACATGAATCTGTATTATTTTATTCTATTGACCGCTATAGATTTGAACAATTACAGGCAAATCGACATATTTTTGTGGAAAACATATCTTAAGATTTTAGGAAAAGGTCCTTTGCAAGAGCATCATTATATTTGGTAGGTCTTTGGCATCAAAATATTTGAAAACCATTGGTTCAAACTACGCCAAAAAACAAAAAACAAAAAAACGCCATTTTAATTTATACTATACACAGTTCTACTAACATTACAAAAAGCAAATAGGAAGATAACCCACGTCATAAAATTAACTCGCAGTACTGACCTTTCTCTAAAAATAGCAAGTTACAAGAATTAATTAAACATTCGTTCGTTCATGTCCATCAATTTTGTTGAACTAAGTACAACTAACGGCGCACAATAATTGTTTCAACATTTTAATAACACCTCAACAATAAGTATAATTTTAATTAAAAATACTATAAATAATAATTTTACAAATAATAACTTACCACCGTCAAATGAAAAACCGTTGGAGTTGAAGTTCCCGCTAGAGCAGTCCGTGGGTGGGAGAGAGGAGAAGCGAGAGCGTGATTGGTTGTTTCGAATGAAGCGCGCGAAAAAAACTGTTCAGTCAGGGCTCGTTCTTGCGTCTGTCTCTGTGCGGTTTTATTTCTTTATCTCTCATATTTATGCGTGCGTGTGTGAGTGAGTGAGTGAGTGTGTGTGTGCGAGAGGGAGAGTTTATTCACATAGATACACAAGTGGATGTATATGAGAGTCTTATTTATTTACACGTGTGTGTTTGAGTGAGTGAGTGTGTGTGTGAGTGTGAGTGAGTATGTGTGTCACACACGTGAGTGAATATATAAATTTCTCTCTCTCTCTCTCTCACACACACACACACACGCACCTGGGCTTCAGTTGAAACCTTAGATGATACCTCAGAGAACCATACATTGAACTGAAGATCCTGAAACATAAAGAATGTTTTTAATCTCCAAAGAACCATGTCAAGAACTCAAATCAAGAACCCTACATCATAAAAAATGGTTCTTGACAAGAAGAAGGTTCTTTGTGGAACCTAAGGTGCTGCAAAGAACCATTTAAGAACCTTTTTTTTTTTTAAGAGTGTAGGGGAAGTGCCATTTAGTAACTTAATAGAACAGTTGCCATTTTTATAGAGGGTTTTAATTGCTACAGAAAAAAAAAAAAAAATACCAAAATCAAATATCTTAAGCATGTCAAAGATGAACTGATGCTCTACTGAGTCGAATGCTTTCCAAAACTAATCTTATATTATTTGTTATATGCCGATTTTTCATAAATCCCGACTGTGATTCATCAATTACAGAATCCAAAACCGTTTTCAATCTTCTAGCTAAAATTAGGGCCAGCAATTTATAATCATTGTTTAATAAACAGATAGGGTGCCAATTATCAATATACAGTACAGCTGGTCTTTTTTTGGTTTGGGAAGCAATGTAATTAAACCTTGTGTTAGAGTGGGTGGAAGAAACTGTCTCTCAATGCTTTCAACAAATACCTCTACAAGAAAACGAGCCAATTCTTTGGAAAATAACTTACAGAATTCTGATGTCAAACCATTAGCACCTGGTGATTTGGAATTTTTCAGATGGTTAATTGCATCTGTCAATTCAGAAATTGTAATAGGTTTATCACAAGTGCCCTTTTCAGGTTTATCAGGTTTAATTTGCAACGAATTCAAAAAGGCATCAGCTGTCACCTGAGAGTAACAAGAGGTATACAAATTCTTCACTACAGTACTAAGATATTACTGTATGATCATCTGTCATAACCCCATTAATGTTTAACATATTAATTATTTACTAACACAATTCCGCCTTTCTAAATTGAAAAACTAATGCAAGTTTTGTTCCCCTTCCTCAAGCCACCTTCTTCTTGAACGAATAAAGGCACCCTCTACTTTTTTCTTATACATATCTTCTAATTTACTCGTTAACTCGACCATTTCTAATTTTTCTAGGAGAGAATCTGGATGTTTCTGAGATAAATTTGTTATTCTTGTTATTATTTTAGTTTCTTTGGATCTTCTAATTTTGGCCATAAAGGAACCATATTTTCTCATATGTTTGCCAATTTCAAACTTTAGAAGTTCCCAGTTTGTGCTTAAGGAATTTTCCATCTTGGCTTTAATCCAATAACTAGAAATCAAATCTTTAACTTTCTTTTGGACCTCCTTATGCAGCAGAAGTGAATTATTAAGTTTCCAATATGAAGATTTCACATTGTGTTTTTTTGGGGAACAGCTTCACATTATATAAATAGCTCTGTGATCTGTTAAGGGAGTAGGTAAAATATCTACATCTACCCCATCTTTATCAAGACTTTCAGAAATGAACCAGTAGTCTATTCTAGACAGACTTGAGCCTGAATTGTTACTCCATGTAAAGGCTATACTATTAGGACATTTAGATCTCCAAATATCTATTAGATTAATTTATCCATAACGTTTTTGAGATTAATATTTGTAGAGTTTGGTCGACCTGGTGGCCATTTATCTACAGCATAGTCCTGAACAATGTTAAAATCCCTTCCCATTATAATATAAGCATGTGGATATTTGTCTAACCAACTTTTAAATGTATTCTCTATGATCCCCAAAAGACTGTCATTTTCTGACTTCCTATTATACCCGTAAACATTAGCTGTAATAATAAACATATCATTACAATTGAGTAGCAAACAAAGAAAGTGACCTTCTGAATCATATAGTGATTGCACAACTTCACCATTAAACCTATTCTTAAGTGTTATTACCCCCGCTGAATGTTCAGAACCATGGGAAAACCATATTGAATTCCCCCATTGAGCTTTCCAGAATTTGGCATCATCATTAACCGAATGAGCTTCTTGTATATAACAGAAATCAGCCCTGTATTGTCTAGCAAATAGAAATAATGCTTATCTTTTAATATTATTACATGGTGGAGATACTGTATGTCTAACTGCAGAAACATATGTCACAGCAGTCTCAGGACAGCAGCGCCAGGCCGGCAGTCTCAGGCCGGAAGTGGGCAGAGCAAAAGTTATATTTTAGGCATTGTGCCACATAGTGTTTTGGAGCTTTTTTTTAAAGTTTAAAACCATGTTGATGTCAAGTCAGTATTTTATTAAAATGATTTAATTGAATATATATATATATATATATATATATATATATATATATATATATGTATACACACATGTATATACATGTGTGTGTGTGTGTGTGTGTATGTGTGTGTGAGTGTATATATATATATATATATATATATATATATACACACACAAATATATAAAAATTATGCTGAGTGTCCCATTAACAAAAGTTTGTATATAGCCCATTGTTAATAGGTATTTTTAAAGTTGAAAGTTTATTATCCATTTGTTTTATGTCTTAAATGATTAACACAATATAAATTGAACACAAAGCTTAAAAAAAAAAGAAAAAAAAAAAGAAAAACAAAGCTTGAGGATTTGAAAGTTTGATTTATTTAATTGAAATAAAATGTATTTTTTATTCAAGCATTTTAGAATTAACCATTTTTTTCATAGTACATAATACACATTACACAATTCTACACTGGACTGAATGAGTCATGCAAATTCAGATCCATCAAACCCATAAACAAAACAAAGCAAAAAACTGATTAATTTAAATCAAATGTATTTTTTCCCCTTAAGTAGCAAAAGCATCATACACTAGCTGTACCTGCTCTAAACAAATTACAAAATCAAACCAAAGAAACTAAATCTATCAAAAGTTATGGCACAGCAGGCACACATTTAACAATATTTATATATATATATATATATATATATATATATATATATATATATATATATATATATATATATATATATATATATATATATAGACAAATTAACCCTAAAATAAATCAAAACTCCATAAACATGCAATTAATTATGAGGCCAAGGTCCAGAAATCTTTTCGGTGCAGTGTAATGTTTCCAACTTGAGCAACTGTCTCATCTGGGTCATTTTTTACACAAAACCTGGTCAAGCTTTACCACAGAAAAAGGTAAAGAGACCAAAATTAAATTCAGAATACACAAAATGTGTTAAGTCATAACAACAAACAATATTACCATTGCTGACTGCCTTTCACTTGGCTGGAAATCCCAACAATTTCTACTGGGAGACATGTGTTTGATGTCACAAACCATATGATTTCCTGTTGCAGTTCAGACATTTTGAAAATTAGTTATAATACACCATAAAACTTCAACAATGTGTTACCGCTTCATAACCACCTAAATGAAAACACAGTCACCACCAGTTGAAACCATCGTAGAGGTCGGGGTACTGTCCTCCATCACAACATCAGTCCCACCTGGTTCCTCAGAGGAGAAGCATGGATTACCTGTTTAAGAGAGTAAATTCATCAGTGATTAGTGGACAATTACAATATTATAACAAGGATTTTTTTTAATGTCTTTCCTCAAATTTTGGTAGGTTCATATGTTATAAAAGATAAGTTAAATTTACCCAAAACAGCTTGTCCATACACATTTGTCACCAGCATGGCCCCAAAAGTCTTCCTTAATCTGTCCTTTTTCTTTTCATTGTAGTGATGAATTATGTTCCTCATTTGAAAGAGATGTGTTGACGGCAAAGACATGTTCAAAAAGTAGTTGCTTTTCTTCATCTTTGCGAACAGTTGCTCTGCAACCTGGCTATTCACTTTCCCAGCCATCTGAGGTACTGTAGTGAGCTTCCTCAACACATCTTTGCTGTTTTTTGTATTGGCTTCATGAAACCGGTCATACAGCACATAGTGATCCGATGAACCTGTCACTGGGTGACCATTAATATCGGGCACTATCTTTTTAGTGTTCAGCCAAAGGTAGTGATACTTTAAGTTTTCCACATTTGGCCAGTTCTATGTTGGATTGAGAGGGTTCTGCTAAGCGACCTTCAAATGGAGAGATGGGTACCTTTTCTGATGCCCTTAAATTGATGTGTGTTGCAAGACCCCGTGCAAAGTCATAAATTATGACATTTGGCATATGTTTGCAGAATAATAGTAAGTCTGCAAAGTCTCGAGGGCTCTCAGCTCGCAGACTGCATTTGAGACTGTAAACAATCCCACATGGGCACATGATCACTGCCCAGCCTCCTAAAAGAACAGAAAAGATTTAAGAGACAAGATATTAGTCACATCCAATGAGTAAACCAAAGTATAATTTTGTGTGTGGTTAGAAACAACAAATTAACTAGATTGCAATGAAAACATTATGTGCAACACAACTTAAGCTTACCAGAGGCACCCCAGATTTTGTCAAAGATTTTGTCATATGTTTGCCTGGATTTCATTTCATTTGACAACCTCAGAAGAAGGTCACTGTGAGATCCTTTAGAGTCCAAACCACATTCTTTGCATAACTTTCTAATGACCTCAACCTAACAAAATAAATATTATTCTAGAAATGTAGTCTTGTTAACAAGGTAATATTAAAAAACACAACACAGTTGGGTGTTTTTGACTAACAAACCCTACCTTTTGTTTGAATATTTCTTCTCTGAGTCTGTCCTCTGTAACCGTAATTTCTGAGATTTCGGATACAGACTTTGAAACATGAATCTTTTCAAACTCTGTGTTTAGTACAGAGTCTGAACGACATGTGTGCTTGCCTATCCAAGGAGCCCAAAAATTATATGCTGGTGATACCACAAATGGATTATGTCTACCACCTAAAAACAAGAAATAGCATTGTATTTACATTTGCATTTTTGACGAGCTTTCCAATAGTGTACAAAGCACTGTGTTCATACTTGCAACAAATCCACGACCAATCATATCACTGGACATGGCCTCCCAAATTTTTTCCAGGTTGACCTCCCCATTAAAATTCTCTGCAGGACCTTGAATGTCACTTACTAAAGAGTGACATAAATAGTGCATTAAGATCATAAAACTGAGAAAACTATAAAAAACCCAATTACAATGAACAGATAAAAAATGCAATGTAAGTTGCTTTGGATAAAAGTGTCTTCCAAGTACATATATGTTAATGTAAATGCAATTAGCAAGTGGGGAGTATCACAATAGTCATACCTGATAAATGGAAAACACCTTTTTTTTGTGTAAATCCATGATCACCGCTGGGGGATGATCACCACAAGTAAAGCAGGAATACTTGTACTCATGATCTGTAAGGGCCTCAAAGTGCAAGTATGCATGTAGCACTGTGTCTGCTGGTGGAAACTTCACACCTGTCGTATCTTGTAAAAACGACAAGATACGTTTTTTCAAGAAAGTACACACATGGTGACATTGAAAAGTACTGTTCTTACTGACCACAATCATACATTGACTGAAGGTTACCTGGAGAAGGTTTCTTAAGGTTAGGCATAAGTGTATGTCAAGGATGAGGTAGTCATTAAAGTTGGGGAGTTGGTCTTTCCACTCTTGGTAGCGATAAAACATTCCACACAGTGGGTAATGCTTACAGTAGGTTGATACATCTATCATTCAAAACAAGTATTACATCAGAGGACAGTGTAATTGCATAGCACACATGCATATTGATAACACCATTCTACCTTCAACAACGCACCAGTTGGAGAGTATTTTAGCCCTCTTTGTAATCAGAATAGGGTCACTGAGGGGGACGACACCTGGGCATCTCTGACATATAGTTTCTTCTGGACAAAGATATTTTGGGTATTCTTTGCCTGCTGATGGAACACGTATATTGTCTGGTAGGACAGCAAGTATCTTCTTGTTCTGTAGAATGTACTGCACCATTTGTTTCAGTCCCAGATCTTGTGGTGGATACAAAGGATGGTCATCTGTGACATTGCTCTCCTCTGAATGTGTATGTGCCTTTTGGCGTGGGGATTCTTCTCTGCTGAGAACAGTACAGAAAAGCTCACGGTCTGTTTTAAATAGATGCCATTTGGCAATATATTTATGCAGACATGAAAGGCGCACTTTGGCATGGGGGCAGTGCCATGTGTTTAATCTGGTGTTGTAAACAACAACGACATGCCCCAACCAGCTATAATAGGACACATTTGGCTCAAAAACTGAAATTAATGTTTTTGTTTGAGGGCTGCCAATTGAGGATTCTACAGACAGTGGTACACTGCTATTATTGGCAAGCTGCTGACGAGCAAGGCATATCTTTTTCTTCTCATCACCAAACCACTTTGCTCTCACCATTTCCGTTAAAATGTTTTCCTTTAGAGTGACTGGTTCAGCTAAGGATTTGCAGTAACTTACTGATCTGACATGCTTACATTGATATGATAAGAGACCACTCCTCTGTGCTACTTCCATGTTTACTTGGCACTCATTTGATTCGCAGCAGACTTTTTGTTGTTCTCCCCATGTTTTGTACTGAATATGAAGAATAATACTGTGACCTCTTATAACATTAAGCACGATGAATATGCCATTTGTTTTGTCAATACACTGGCTTGCAAGATGGAATCTGGCATTAATGTCCGGAATTGTTTGGTTTGCGTGTTTATGGTCAATATGTTTCTTTATATTTTTTTATTCATGAGGGTACTGTACATTGGGCATTTTTGTTCAATAACAGGCCGTGCACAAACACTGCCTGAAGAAACAATGATGTCTGATTAGATTGCTGTAGCAGTCACTGTACTAGTGGCTGATGGGGTCCCAGTGGTCGCTGGCATGTTAAGTACTGTACTGGTGGCTGATGGGGTCCCAGTGGTCGCTGGCATGTTAACTGTTGTACTGGTGGCTGATGGGGTTCCAGTAATCTCTGGCATGGTCATGGTTGCTACCCCTGGGATGGTAAATGTTGCACTGGTGGCTGAAAGCATTTTGCATGATGTGGGATGCTGCTTGCATTTACAAACATCTAAATGATCCTGAAAATCATCTCTCCTTAAAATTGCTTAAAAATAGCCCAATCCACATCTGTGAAAATTGAAATCTGAAATAAAAAATAGCAAACAAACTCTTGCAGAGTGTAACTCCAACCCTACTCAAACATACCCGTTGTGTGTTTGATTGATTGTTTAATGGGATGTGTTCAAAGACGTGAAAGATTATAATTGTTTGTGTTTTGTTAGCTTAAGTACACAGTGTTTGTCTAAACTTATTACTTTGATGAAGAAGAGATGACATTTTGTGACCAAATCATGCAGAAAACCTACTAATTCCAAAGGGACTATCATTGAATATTATTTCTTGCCACTGTATGTATTATTAACAAATAACTCAAGACATTCATACATCCTTTGACAACTGCCTTTTTGAAGTGAGTTTGAATGTGTGCATTCAATTTGTCCCGTCTGGTCGGTTTAAAAACACTGGCAACACAAAAAGGGCAGTGGAAATTGTTGCAGCATGTTTTGCATTGCTGCAAATTAGGTACCGTTGAGCCTCTCTGAATCGTTATATGCCTCTATAGATGGAAAAAACATATAAAACATTGCTCAGTGTTGTAAAATGTAACCAGTGCAATAAAATACAGCGCCAACAACAGAGTAAAATCACAAACCATGAATATGTATGAAGTTATGGAGGGGGTGGTGTAGTGTTCTAAGAGAGATTCTGGGCTGATTGGGCTGTTGGCCTCTAAACCCAAAGGGCCCCGAGCTCTAAATTAATTATTAATTTATTTTGAGATACCTTTAATAAATCCATGCAAATTTCAGCCTTATGTGAAATACGTTTTGTTCGGCTGAATGCGTGCTGGACTACAGCAGCACGAGCACAGGCACTCGAGTGCATGCTCAGGGAATCTGCGTCTCACTGGTGCAGTGCGTTTATTTGAAGGACTACAGAGAACAGCGTCTAATTTACAAAACGCTTGCAAACACAAAGATAAGGTGCAGTTTACCCTGGCTGTGTACAAAGGTGATGGTTTAAATTCATATATGTGATGGATTCATGCAACAGTATAGCGGATTTTCAAATGTTTAAGTGCTGGATGCATTTAATGTTTAATGATAAAGAGAAAGGTGCCTAAAAACCCTAAATATGTGCACCGCGAGAGTTCACGAATGGTTATTGTGTTACTTGTTGGTTCTCGGGAATAAAGAACGTTTATTGCCATGCAGATCCATCAAACACAATCTCAGATTAGCAGGAAATAAAGTGCACAGTGAGCTATGAGCCGAACAATACATAGATCTTCAAATGATAAATCACATTAAATTCAAACAAAAATAATATTTCACTGCCTGCAACATAGGCCAATCAATGGAAAATGCGTAATTTTGCCCGGGCAGGTTCAATTTCCATGAGGAAGTGAACGCTACGTATTATAGGACTTCTTTGGGATGCTTTGATTTTTAAATGATTTTGTATTTAACTTGTGTAATTACTGTCTGCACACCAGAGCAAAAGGGGAAAAAACATTGGCTCACCGTTTATCAAGCTTTGAAACTTTGCCAGGTGAAAAACAATCTAGAATCTTGTGCAACATTAAGTCCTCTTTGCAACCTGAACTTCATCAGAATGTCGATTTGTGACATCAGCACTAAAAAGCTTGATGCAGCGTGACAAATGGTGGAACACAGGTGTCTCGAGATGTGTTTATAAATATTGACATTCCTTTAAGTTAAAAGTTTCCAAAAAAATGCAACGGTCCTGCACAACGAATTGTAAAACAGAACACAGGTGTCTTGAGATGCATTTATAAATATTAAAGTTCTTGTAAACTACAGTGAGTTGTGGCACAACGATCAAAGACATCTGTCCAGTGCGTGTTTACATGGCCTTGAAGCACATGTGAATAGCCGTAACTCGCCCTATAGCCTACTTGAAAATCTGACCCGAACCTGATTTTGGTATTTGAATACCATGCACATCCCTATTAATAACGCATGATTCTGGATTGGTTCATAATTAAAAAGTACATAATTTATAACTGGCCGTGTAAGACATTGCTCCAAACTTTTCTTCCTTCAATTTGAAAAATCCAACCAAATCTGGAAAGCGTCCTGTAATGCATAAAAGTGAACATAGTCACGTGACACATCATCGGGGGCCTCCATGGTGTACCGGCCCATGGGCCTCTCAGTTCTTAATCCATCCTTGACTATAATCTTGCTTGCCTGGTTTATGATCCTTGAAAGCCTGTTTTTACATTTAACTGAAAGGGAGTTGAACCAGGATTAAATATTTAAAGTGAGCATAGATTCAGTAAGTGATTTGTACACAGCTGTTAAAATGTCCTTGCTGATGTTAAATCCCCGCAGCCTCCGAAGAAGCCCTGGGCATTATTGAGCCTTTTAAAAAACAATGTCTGCATGCTTGACAAAGGTGAGATGAGTGTCAGTCTCCATAGGTATTTAACAGAGTCTGAGTTGAGCATTCGTTACTATGACGTGACACGCATTCAAGTGGGAAACAAAATATGGCAGACAAACTTTAACTAATACACAATGAAAAAAGTACAGAAGTTGAAATAATTTTACAAAATCATTGGTTTACATCAACTTTCCTGTTGACACGGCCCTTCAAAAAACACCTCTTTGTGTAAAAACATTCTAAACCATTTCTCATGTGTTTTTCCTCTTCACAGCCAGTAAGAAATCATGAATATTTTCTGGTTATATGGTCACATGACACAATATATATATATATATATATATATATATATATATATATATATATATATATATATATATATATATATATATATATATACTGATCAGCCACAACATTAAAACCACCTGCCTAGTATTGTGTAGGTCCCCCTCGTACCGCCAAAACAGCGCCAACCCTCATCTCAAAATTACGTTCTGAGATTATATTCTTCTCACCACAATTGTACAGAGCGGTTATCTGAGTTACCGTAGACTCTCAGTCTGGCAATTCTCTGTTGACCTCTCTCATCAACAAGGCGTTTCCATCCACAGAACTGCCGCTCACTGGATGTTTTTTGTTTTTGGCACCATTCGGAGTAAATTCTAGAGACTGTTGTGCGTGAAAATCCCAGGAGATCATCAGTTACAGAAATACTTAAACCAGCCCGTCTGACACCAACAATCATCCATGCGATTATCTAATCAGCCAATTGTGTGGCAGCAGTGCAGTGCATAAAATCATGCAGATATGGGTCAGGAGCTTCAGTTAATGTTCACATCAACCATCAGAATGGGGAAAAAATTTTTGGTGCCAGATGGGCTGGTTTGAGTATTTCTGTAACTGCTGATCTCCTGGGATTTTCACACACAACAGTCTCTAGAATTTACTCCGAATGGTGCCAAAAACAAAAAACATCCAGTGAGCGGCAGTTCTGTGGACAAAAATGCCTTGCTGACAAAGTCTATGGTAATTCAGATAACAACTCTGTACAATTATGGTGAGAAGAATAGCATCTCAGAATGGGGTTGGCGCAGTTTTGGCGGTACGATGGGGATATTAGGCAGGTGGTTTTAATGTTGTGGCTGATTGGTGTATATATATATATATATATATATATATATATATATATATATATATATATATATATATATATATATTTGCCTGGATACAGTGAGGGGGTCAACTTCCCCACAGGTTCACCTTGCCCCACCTTCCCCTACTTGTTTGTGGAATTAGTGTCACCCAGAAAACCTACTCATATCAGCCAAATACAAATGTAATCAATATTAAATTATAAGTGTCTAGATTTAATCCCAAAACTTTCACATACAGTCATTTTTATTAGCAAGTAAGAAGTTATTTAGCAGAGTTTTATCCAGAGGTATCCAGTATATTTTTTATACATCACCTGAATGAATTTGGTGAATATTAAACACACAGGGTAACAGATTTCGGTAACCTCTAATGTACTGTCAGATTTCTCAAATCTTTGTTTGTAATATACTACAGGAATGAAACCTTTTAAAGGATAATACTGGGGAGATTAAACATCATCTGAATGAGTTTGGTGAATAATAAAAACTAGGGCTGCAACTAACTATTATTTTGATAATAGACTAATCTAACGATTATTGGAACGATTAATCGTCTAATCGCGATTAATGCAACGATTAATCAGTAGGTCTTAATCAATTATTCATGAGGATAAAAAGTATATTCTAATGAAAACAAGGTATTTAATACATCTTTTGAAAATATATTTTAATGAATGTATGGCCAACTGAATAGGCCAGCCTCCTTCATGTTTTTGTTCAACTGATTTTGTCCAGCTCAAAATCACAAATGCAATCTCTCACACTTGTTTGAACATTTTTGTTCCCATAAAAAGAAAATCTAAAAATAAATTTAAATAAATAAATAAATCTCAGCTCCATTACAAACAAAAACAAAACGGTTCTGTTAATGAAAAACAGTAAGTAGTAATGTCATTTATGGACTTGCATTTTTAGTTATATTTGGAATGTCAAACAAGCACTAAATTAAAATGAAGAAAGGTTAGCATATCAACATGTTCACATGACAGACTTGCTCTTTTTTTTGTGAGCAAATGTTTCCTGCTGCAGAGAAGATCTGCTCTGATGGAGTGGACTTAGCGGGAATGCAAAGAAAAGATCTTGCGAGCTATGATAGTGTGGGGTAATGTCCCTCATTTTCCTTCAACCAACTGGTTCTGGTAAGTACATCTGTACTTCATTTCTCACCAACCTAACCTTTTAGTCATCCTAGGATTCCTCTTCTTCACTAAGGAAAAGTCAGTGCTAGATAACCTACTCCAGTATGACACAGACAGCCTGTGCACTTTTCCAGGTCTCATTTTCTGCTGTAATTGCAATGACGTTGATAGTGTTTTGTACCCTTACCCCCTGTTCAGCAGTCATAAACTTCAGCTTTCTAAATCTTGGGTCTAGGGCTGCTGACAGAACAACTGTGTTGTCTTTGTCCTCAGAGAAAGTGTTGAAATTGCCCCACCTCTCTGCTATCTCTTTGGCAGCTTTGGCTAAAAAAACTTTACCTGGTGTTATTTCAAAACTAAGGGTTTGTTGCACAGACCTCTGTAGCCCTTTGACGAGTTGAGGAAGGCATGCCAATGTAGCATACTCTTGACCACTAAGGAAAACAGTGGCACACTGAAAAGGTTTTAGGCCCTGTGTCAGCTCTTCAAGCAGTGACCACTGATCAGGCTTCAAGTCAAAGTAATGTTTGCCCCTTGGTGTCACCTCAGGATCAGAAAGTGTGGCAGTATCTGGCCAGAGCTGCTCCAGTAGTCTCTCCGTCATATAACAGGTGCTGTTCCACCGGGTACTGATGTCTTGGATCAGCCTATGCTCTGGTGTGTTCATCTGCTGCTGTTTAACCTTTAGCTTGGTATTGGCCAGCTCACTTCTCCTGAAGTTCAACCAAGCTCCTAGAAGCCCCTAAAGTTTTGCTGATGCTGGGCTCTTTTGCAGAATTGTTCACAATAAGCTGAAGTGTGTGTCCAGTGCAGTGGAAAGAGACCCAGTAATGTTTCTCTTCCAGCAGTTTCATTGCTGCCACTACATTGGATCCATTGTCATGAACTACTGCTTTACTTTGGCCTGGTGAAATGTTGAATTATGCAACAACCTCTTCCAGCCATGTTGCCACCAGTATGTCTTTCTTCAAAAGGCATTGCTTGGAGATGCACGTGCCGGTATATGTTGGAGCACCGGTATTTGTCACGAGCAATGCCTGTGCGGGCGATCACTGGACATTGTAGTGCGTCGTCCCCTTTTTCCCCCTTATGGGCGGGCCTGGTTAGGACACATAGTAGACTAAAATCGATATCCATCTACAAACAATTATTCATTTACAAAAGAGAAATATGTATTTTTCATTGTGACAACTAAATCATGCTTAATTTTTCTGCTTCAGAATTCTTTAAATCATATTCATGGCATTACTTAACATGTATATGAAAAGTAAAATAAACTTTGCAAAAAACAATTCCTTGGCACACAAAATGACATGACAGGCAGAATGTTAGTCTCCGTCACCGTTCACTTTAATTGTGTAGAGGACTGATGCTGTCATTCTTCCTTTTGTGTTCTACAGAAGAAATTTAGTCATACAGATTTAGATTGACATAAAGGGGAGTAAATTATGACAGATTTTAATTTTTGGGAGAACTACTCCCTTAACATTAATTTAGTTCGTAATTCAGACCTTAGCGACATGATAAACACTAGAGCTAGTATACGAAATATACTAGAGCTAGGTCACATAGCTTTAAACCACGCCAACTTGAACACATTGTCACTTACTTTAACAAGATTTAACAATAACAAGTTAGCTCCAGCTGAATCACACTCACCTTTCGCCGCTTCCAGATTCTCTCATGCCGGGATGTTTCCTCTTTAAATGTTCCAACATGCATGTTGTGCTCCCGTGAAATGCCAGTTCCATCTTGAAAGTATTACAGAAAACTGCAGTTTTTGTTTGTAATTTCATACAACTTTCCCACACTTTCCCTGTGTCTCAGTCAGCTCCCTAGCTCCCTAGATCATGAATCAGTATATTGTGAACACGAATTCGGGCACGGCAAGGGTGTTCATCCACTGAACATTGGGACACTTATGAGCTTGCGCATTGAAGCACAGCTGTTATTAATCAGCACCCTTGCTGGATAAATGACACTTGTTCGTTTTCGTTGAAGATATTCAAATGTACAGTGTTATTATAACAGATAAATGGCATAAATAAAGAAATAAAAATATATACAACTCAAATATTTGAAAGATTGTTTCACTTTCATGGTAATTATTAATGAAAAACATTACAAACAACGTTTCTTTTATAGAGAAAATAAAGCTTGTATTTCATAGTTTTACACTTTTACTCGTCATATGACGACTTGAGGGACTTCAACGAGCAACAATGCTCCCTGGTTTTTACAGTGCAGTGTGGGGTTTTTCAGGGAGCAAACATTTCAGTGCACTGGAATGATTTTGCGATTGAGACAGCCCTAAAAATGTCTGACTCCTTTGATCAGTGCCCTGACTACTGAACTAGGGAGCTGACTGAGAAGTACCCTTTGCTATATCGGCTCTGTTTGTACTCTGACATTCATTGGCTCTCCAAAGACAAGCGTGCATGCACAGACACACTTACGCCTGTTGCACACAGCATGTTCATTTTGTTTTTGTCATTTTTTTATTTTTTCCCTACGTGCTCTAATTAATACAAAAACACACTAGACTGCAAATATATGCTTATAATGTGCAATGTCATTTTTTTTGTGTCAACTCATATTCATGCAAAAAGATGCTGAGCGCCAAAACGTCATGGTTACTGGTGTAACCTCCGTTCCCTGATGGAGGGAATGAGACATTGGTGTCGATGTAGTGACACTAGGGGTCACACTTGGGAGCCCGAGACACCTCTGGTCTTTGATAAAAGGCCAATGAAAACTGGCGAGTGGTATTTGCATGCCACTCCCCCGGACATACGGGTATAAAAGGAGCTGGTATGCAACCACTCATTCAGGTTTTATGCTGAGGAGCCGATATAAGGTCCGGCCATTTCAGCGGGTAGTTCAGCGTTGTGGCAGGAGGGACACAACGTCTCGTTCCCTCCATCAGGGAACGGAGGTTACACCAGTAACCATGACGTTCCCTCACTGTCACTCACTCGACGTTGGTATCGATGTAGTGACACTAGGGGTCCCTATTCGAAATGCCACAAGGCTGAACTGTGTTCTGTGAACTGGCGGTGTGTGGTGGAAAGACTTGCTGTGTGCCTCATAGCCAGCACACCAGGTCGACACGTAACCTCCCCCAACATAGTTATGAGTGTCGAACGACCCTTTCTGGGGACAAGTCGACTACCCAAAGATAGAGACAGGCTTAACCCAGTCGTGGCCTCTTTTCCCCTTCTCTTTCTCCTCTCCCTAAAAAAGAAGGGGGATTATCCGACTGGGCCACCAGGTCTAGTCAGGGGGTGTCCCTCCCAAGGGGAAGACACCGCGGAGACCACACCTCGCCCAAAGAGGGGGGGATATTTAAGTGGAAGAATACGTCACATGGTCTTTCCAACCATGTGGAGAGCCTTCAAGGTAGATCCTGCCCAATGGGGGAGGAGTTACTACAAACATGGAGACTGTGGCAGAGGGGCTCTGCCCAAGGAAAATGCAGTTTGCCAGCAGGGAAACGAACTAGCGGAAGATATAGATCGCATGGGGTTAGCCTTACAGGGAACCGCCACATGTGGGGCACCTACCCCAGAACAGCGCTCTTAGTTAGCGCATGTACTGGGCCAGCAGTGAGTCTCTCCGAAAACTCGACTGCCACAGGGCTCGGAGGAAGTCAACCAGGGAACAAAGTTTGTGAACACTACTGGGAATTAACGGTGCATGTCTTCAGCTCAAAAGGAGGTGGAAGGCGCTATGTGCAAGCGATACACCCGGCCAGCTATCCCGGGCTTATCCACTTGTGTTGCGTGCCACTACCTGGGCTTGTAGAACCTTGCAAAGGTGTTGGGTGTTGCCCAGCCCGCTGCTCTGCAAATGTCTGTTAGAGAGGCACCTCTGGCCAGGGCCCAAGAAGCCGCTACACCTCGGGTAGAATGGGCTCGTAGCCCTACCGTGGGCGGCATGTTTTGGGCGAGATATGCCATAGTTATGGCGTCAACGAGCCAGTGGTCGATCCTCTGCTTGGAGGCAGCGCTTCCTTTCTGCTGTGCACCAAAGCAGACAAAGAGCTGCTCAGAGATCCTAAAGCTCTGTGTGCGATCCAAATAGATGCATAAAGCACGCACCGGACACAGCAATGACAGGGCTGGGTCTGCCTCCTCCTGGGGCAGCGCTTGCAGGTTCACCACCTGGTCCCTAAAAGGGGTGGTGGGAACCTTGGGCACACAGCCCGGTTGGGGTCTTCAGGTCTACCGCCGCGAAGCAATCTTGATGCTGGACGCTCGCCAGAATGCATCTTTGCGTCAGCATCTTGAACGGGTGTCTGTGTAAAGCCCGGTTCAGTACTCGCAGGTCCAAGATTGGCCGCAACCCACCGCCTTTTTTCAGTACGATGAAGTAGGGGCTGTAAAACCCTTTCTTCATCTCAGCTGGAGGGACAGGTTCTATCGCATCCTTCCGTAAGAGGGTAGCGATCTCTGCGCGCAGGGTGGCGGCGTTTTCGCCCTTGACCAAGGTGAAGTGATTACCACTTAACCTGGGCGGGCACCTGGCGAACTGAATCGCGTAGCCGAGTCGGACGGTCCAGATCAACCACCGCGACAGATTGGAAAGCGCAAGCCACGCGTCCAAATTCCACGCGAGGGGGACCAAGGGGACAACGTCGTCGGACGTACCGGCAGGTGGGGCCTTGCGGCGGGGCGGAGCGCGAGGTGCCACAGCACGTCGTGGCCGTGCTGAGTCAAGGGACATCGAAGCACTTACCTGGCTCCTTGTGACCACCCCCGGAACAACCTGGGACGGGGGAGGAAGAGGCCTGTCCTCGTAACCCATGGAGGCTGCCACATCGGGGGCGGCTGTGTGCCACAGCTGGGCGCCCAGGGGCGGAAAGGGCACCGCTGGAGCGCCAATCCTGCAAGAAAAAGCCCGTGGACGATAGTGGTGGTGACGACCGTACACACCGGGTATGTGACCCAGGGAGGAAGGAAGCCGCTCTTTTGCTGAACTGTTGGGTACCGCAGCCACTTGGGCGTGAGGCGAAATCAAACAAAAAGGCAACAAAAGATTTTCCATCCGGCCCTCCACCGGGGGATGGAGTGGTCTTCCTACCAGCTCCACGTGAGTGGGTTCCCTCGTCCCTGGGTTGCCCGTCTCAGGGGTGCTTCGAGGACCTCCGTGGGTTTTTCGGCGCCGGCTGTGAGACGGGTGGCGTCGGCATCCTGCGGTGGGCTCCACGCCGGGGCTGGGCCGAAGGGGCGGACTGCGGCGGAGCCGGTGAAAGCATGTCCGTCATTTCGGCATCGGCCTGTGACTGGGCAATCGTCCCCGAAGGGGGAAGCCCAGCTGAGGCTTCTGCATCTGACTGGACAAGCCCGCTCTCCGATGCTGCGCTCGAGAGCTCATCATCTTCGCGAGCTCCGAACAAGAAGCCTGACTTGCCGTGAGACAAGCCGGGGAACTCATCCGGAAGCCCGATTGGGGCAGACGAGCGTGCTGGGGAATGGGAGGTCCGTGGGGGGATACCCGGCAGAGACGATCCCATTGGGGTCCCCAAATCACCCCCAGTGCTAGCCGCGCTGGCCTCATACCTGTAGGTAGAAGGACCGAGGCAGCGACCGCAACGTTGCCATGGTCATGTTCTCGCAGTGAGAACATGAACCATTCACAAACGCTGCTTCCGTGTAGGTCGTGCCCAGACACGAAAGACAGTGATCATGACCATCCGAAGTTGAGAGATAACAACCGCAACCAGGAATAACACACAATCGGGAAGGCATCTTTAAAAAGACGTGTCTTTAAAAAGACGTTCCGTGTGTGTGCTCTTTTAGAGAAATATATACTCTTTTAGAGGGGAAAAATGCTCTTTCAGAAAATATACTCTCTAGTTTTTCTGCTGAAGCGCCCTGGGGCGTTCTCTGCAGTGCACCATTGCAGAGGAGGGAGAAGCCACTGAAATGTGCCGTCAGATCCAGCAGAGGTGAATGAACAGTGATATTCAGCTCAATGAGCATGACCGTTCGGCTCCGAAGAGAAAATCTGAATGAGTGGTTGCACACCAGCTCCTTTTATACCAGTATGTCCAGGGGAGTGGCATGCAAATACCACTCGCCAATTTTCATTGGCCTTTTATCAAAGACCAGAGGTGTCTCGGGCTCCCAGGAGTGACCCCTAGTGTCACTACATCGACACCAATGTCGAGTGAGTGACAGATAGGGAACTGCAGCTGCTGAAACGCTTCTACATTGCTGCTTCTGCTTCTAACATGTTAACATAAAAATAAAAAATGCGCTGCTTCTTCTCTGCTTCTGAGTGCTGTGTGAAACAGGCGTTAGGAGACCATTGTATTAGAGCAGATGGGAGGGCAGGGTGTGTTCAAGCATTTCTCAGGAGCAGGACACTGTAACGGAACTTAGATGAGCAGATAGGGCTGTCACTTTGAACAAGCACATTGATTGACAGGCAGAAATTCTTCTAAATAGCTAAACAAATGATCTGATCACAGCCCACTGACATCTTTTTGCCACTGTTTACCGAGCCAAGGGCTGTTACAATGACAGGAGTGATATTTTATGGCACCTATTTCAATGAAATCTGACAGGTAATAAGGACATTTTCTGCACCTAATTTAATAATAATAATAATAATAATAATAATAATAATAATAATAATAATAAAAACTTACAGCACCTTTAAAAGTCCCCATGAAGTGCCTTGATGAGTTTTCTTCATTGTGCTGACTTATTATCTACTAAAACAAAGTTGGGTGGGACATTTTGAAGGTCTTGTCCGTTTTTAAAAAAAAGTACATGGGCAGCCCAGAAAACCCACAGACCTGTTACCTAGTTACAGTTGTGCTCAAAAGTTTGCATACCCTTGGAGAATTGGTAATATATGTATCATTTTTAAAGAAAACATGAGTGAGCAGGCATGGGATTCATATTCAACTGTAGGTTATAACAGAATGGCACAATCATAAAACAAAACATGGCAACAAAGAGAAAAATGAAATGACCCCTGTTCAAAAGTCTGCATACCCTTAGTTCTTAATACTGTGTATTGCCCCATTTAGCATCAATGACAGCGTGCAGTCTTTTGTAATATTTGTCTATGAGGCCCCGAATTCTTGCAGGTGGTATAGCTGCCCATTCGTCTTGGCAAAATGCCTCCAGGTCGTGCAAAGTCTTTGGTCGTTTGAGATCTCCCCAGAGTGGCTCGATGATATTAAGGTCAGGAGACTGTGATGGCCACTCCAGAACCTTCACCTTTTTCTGCTGTAACCACTGGAGGGTCAACTTGACCTTGTGCTTAGGGTCATTGTCGTGTTGGAAAGTCCAAGAGCATCCCATGCGCAGCTTTAGTGCAGAAGAATGCAAATTGTCTGCCAGTATTTTGTGATAACATGCTGCATTCATCTTGCCATCAATTTTCACAAGATTCCCCGTGCCTTTAGAGCACACACACCCCCAAAACATCAGTGAGCCACCACCATGCTTCACAGTGGGGATGGTATTCTTTTCACTATAGGCCTTGTTGACCCCTCTCCAAACATAGCGCTTATGGTTGTGACCATAAAGCTCTATTTTGGTCTCGTCACTCCAAATTACAGTGTGCCAGAAGCTGTGAGGCATGTCAAGGTGTTTGTCAGGCATATTGTAATCAGGCTTTTTTGTGGCATTGGAACAGTAAAGGCTTCTTTCTGGCAACTCGACCATGCAGCTCATTTTTGTTCAAGTATCGTCATATTGTGCTCCTTGAAACAACCACACCTTCTTTTTCCAGAGCAGCCTGTATTTCTCCTGAGGTTACCTGTGGGTTTTTCTTTGTATCCCGAACAATAAGCACACTTCAGCTTATTCTTCTGGCAGTTGTGGCTGAAATCTTTCTTGGTCTACCTGACCTTGGCTTGGTATCAAGAGATCCCTGAATTTTCCACTTCTTAATAAGTGATTGAACTGTACTGACTGGCATTTTCAAGGCTTTGGTTATCTTTTTATATCCTTTTCCATCTTTATAAAGTTCCATCACCTTGTTACACAGGTCTTTTGACAGTTCTTTTCTCCTCCTCATGGCTCAGTATCTAGCCTGATCAGTGCATCCACGTGAGAGCTAACAAACTCATTGACTATTTATACACAGACACTAATTGCAATTTAAAAAGCCACAGGTGTGGGAAATTAACCTTTAATTGCCATTTAAACCTGTGTGTGTCACCTTGTGTGTCTGTAACAAGGCCAAACATTCAAAGGTATGTAAACTTTTGATCAGGGCCATTTGAGTGATTTCTTTTATCATTATGATTTAAAAAGGAGCCAAACAACTATATGATCACTATCCTTAAATAAAAGACAGTTATTTTGCATGATCAGTCATATTTTAAAAATCAATACCAAAATTTCGCAATTTCTGCCAGGGTATGCAAACTTTTCATCACAACTATATGTAATGATACAATATGATTCAGTAAAAAAAAAAAAGAATGCCCACAAACGTTCCACTAAAACTTATTGAACAATTCAAGTAGGGGTGGGAAAAAATATTGTTTTTCCGATTAATCACGATCTTCATTTGAACGATCTCGATATCGATTCTTAAATCCCAAGATCGATCTTTGACTCATTGCGCAAACCTCTACTACAATGAGAGGAAATCACTTACATTTGCAACCAAATTTCGCGCTATGCGACTAAAACGAATATATTTGGCAACTGGTTGGTAAATGTTCATGTTTCACTCACTAGTAATTGTGTAGTTTAGTCCTAAAGTGTTCAGCAGCGAGATCCTTTCACAGCGTGTTGAGATTAAAAGTTGTTCCGTGTAATGTGTGTCCAAGACGAGATCCACGCAACCCATTTGTCATTGAATAATGACAATAATGTCTCTTTTAATACCCCTTCTGTTCTTTACAGTCAGTTGTTGATCAAAAAGAACTAAATTAAATATATATATATATATTAATCATATAGGATAAAGCCATTCGAGTCCTCTCTAGTTAACATGTGCTCATTTAAAGGCGCTGTTTACAGAAATGCTGTTTTTTGTTAAAGAGACATATCAACATATCAATGTAAATACTTGTAAATAGGACAAATTATGCAATTTAAGAATAAATATGAAATAAAAATAATATATGAAATATAATATCTTATTTATTGATTGAATACATTTACTTGTTCATTTTTTAAAAGCCAAAATGTGACCAAAATGATGAAAAAGTAATAAAATATAAATAGTAAAATTAATATTTTCCTTAAGTATCTAGTTAAAAGGTCCCCTGTATAATTAACAGCATTAGCTGGGAGATCATTTCTTTTATATGTAAGCAAAAGAGACATTATAACTTAAATAAACCCATATTTATCGATATTTAATCGAGATTTTAATTCATAAATTGAATTGAATCGAGAGCCTGTGAATCAAAATTGAATTGAATCTGGAAATCTGTATCAATACACAGACCTAGATTAAAGATAACATAAAGCTGCACTACAGAATTTTTTGGGTTAAAAATGAACAAAATGGCATTATTGATTGAGCTAAAAAAAAAAAAAAAAAAAAAACACTGTTCAAAACCATGTCCTTACCTTACCCCTATTTACTACGATAAACCTACAGAGATTAGATTTATTTTGAGCTGTCGGATCGGATTTGGCAAGAAATTGCAAGCTTATGTTGTTTATACTTCCGTCATTATGTCATGTCCATAAACAGAAAAGAATTACTGTCTGTGACATGTTCCGGCTGGGGAAACTACACTGTTCAGGACAGCATCACTGTAATCTAGATGGATGTTTATCTGTTAACTGTTTGGCAAAGTTCTTTACTTGTAGGGCTGCTGAAGCTTATGGGTAGTTCTAGAATTGGGGTTATATTAAAAAAAAAATAATATTTTAAAAGTTTTGAATAATAAGACTAATTATATTATTATATTATAATTATATAACTTTCACTAATAATAATGCTTGATGTATATTTTAGGGACAATTTATACAGAAAATATTAACTAAATTACTCCCACCCCACCCATTATTGACTGTCTTTGGCTCCTGATTCACACATTCAACTTGAATTAACATGAAATAATTGTCTAATTTTCATGTTTTTTTGTGCTTAGTCTATTAACAGTTATAAAATCAGTTGCATAGAATATCTATTTTATGTATTAAATGTAGTTTCAGTAATAAAAAAATATATTTCGAGTCTGTCCCTATGTTCTGGTCAACTCTGTTGTAAAAATCTCCAAAGCATTCATATAAAAAGCATTTGACCTGCACCCAGTAATGTCACTTCCTCTGGCGGGAAAGTCTGGAAGGCAGTGAGGTATGTCATGCTTCTTCTCTCATTATTTTGTACAAAATGTTGAGGATAAACCAACAGTAGATTCATTATTTGTCAGATCTGTTATTACAGATATCTGTTATCTGATATTGCAGTGAATCTCTCATTCAATTTTTAAAATATGATAATATGATGAAAATCCATAAAATTCTGTTTTTAGACATGCCATGTTGTATCTGGTTTGTTATCGCAGTTAAGGCACAAAAGGTGGAAAATGTCAACTCTGTTATCATCAACTCTGTTAATGGTTTAAAAAGTTTAACGTAAGTTGACGAGTCAAATGTTCCCAATCACATTTAAGCATTTTGCATTATTTTAAATTTATTATGGATTTTGGGTCATTTTACTGTAAATGGTACATTTGTTGTATACCATTCCAGGTTAAGGAAATTGAATAATAGGTAGATGAAGCTGTCAGCAGCAGAAGGGCAATGGCAATACAAGGCATGGCGAACCATTAAGGAAGGCAGAAAATTTGCAAAAAGACAGAAATAGATAGCACAAAAGGAGAAATGCAGGGCAGACAAGCAGAATGGCCGATCTGGGTGAAAGGGAGCAAAGGTACAAGTGCAGGTATTGGAGAGAGGCGCAGCGGAGGTACAGAGCAAGAAGGTAGAGACTTGTAGAGATGACACCACCACAAAGTCCTGAACCAGACCCTGAACCAAATACATCCAGGTAACATTAGTGTGTGGTTAGATGAGTGCATAGGTCCATGAATCTATAATTATATTATATGTACTTTAAGGCATAGGTAGATTGAGAAAAGAGTAGTTCTTTGTTAGGATTGTCTACATGATAGTATGTAACTGAACTGTTTCTTCAAGGTGTTGTGTCTTAAAGCTACAATCCATAATTTATGCATGGTTTGTTTACACATTTTAATTAAAGGTGCACTATGTAACTTTTTTTTTTTTTTTCGTTTTTTAGAACTGTAGGACTTCTAGATGGGCAATGTGCTCTTTTTGTTCTCACCCCACCATAAATCAACATACAAGCCTGTTTTGCTCTAAAGCCATATGTTTACAATTGCATTTGTAAACATTAAAGTACATCTAAAACTCATGTTAGCTCTTGCAAACTGCTATTCCTTGTATAACATTTTTATCTTGGGACCATTGACGAGGTCAATGAGACACATGCAAAAGTCACATGCATGCACAAAGTGGGGAGAAATCGCTTCTTCTGGCCAAACCGTGAGGATAATTTTTGGTATCTCTTTGATGATGTCCTCAGAATCATCCCATAACCAACCCCAGTGACAGGACGTCATGTAGAAATAAACAAAGAAATATGGGCAGAAATCGCCAATGACTGATTCGCATGCCCTGGGTGTGAGGGAGCAGGTATGGTGTAGCATGGGGGCCACACTTCCTGGAGGGGCAGCATAATGACCATGGATGTGTAGGCTCTCTAGCCCTTGACTAATAGGTTGGATCCTATAGGTGACTGGTTAGTGTGCTTGCCTATGGTCTGGGCAAGTTGGGTTCAATTCCTGGCTGCCCCTGAATTTGCTACAATATGATGCCCATCAGAATTTTTTTTTTCAAAAGCCATTTTATTTTCCAGATCAGTAATGCATGAGACACATGCAGATATTATTCAAGTTCATGAAAGATGTGTAATTCAAATGTATTTGTTATGGTTAAATAATTGTTTTTACATTTAAAAATGGTTTTAAAAGTTTCAGAGTTAGGCAGAAAACTTTGTTGTTTTTGGTCTTTTAACTACGGGTGATCAACTCTGTTATTCATTTCAACTCTGTTACCATCAATGTCAACTCTGTTTGTTTAAGGTTTTGCTTTAAATATTATCATTAGATATGTTTTATTGTTAACATATTGATCAGAAGCTGTGTTGTAACTGACATTCTTACTACATGAAATTTCAAAGCATTTCATTCATTTTTAAAGCTACGTTTAGAGAAAATACACACCATCTTGGCAACTTTTCAGTTTAATGTGTTGGTATTTTTACTCCAAAACAAAAAGTCTCTATCTTATTAGACTTAAAGTTGAATTAATGGATGTAGAGACAAAGTTCTTTTAGGGAAGACAGGGTTTTAAATTGTTTTACATTTGTTTATTATATATACAGTATATATATATATATATATATATATATATATATTTGACCCAATTTGTCTATAACAGAGTTGACCGATTTTTCTGTTTATACAGTGATTTTCAGAATAAATATTTTAAATCTTACAGGTTTAAGATCAGCAAATACTGAAAATGTTCAATTTAAAGTGTGTTCTATGTGAATAAAAAAAGTTTAATGGAGTTGCCAGGGTAATGCGAGTTGCTTTGAATGTTTTCACAATTGTTTTCACAATCGTCTTGAAATCTGTGTATGCTTGCAGTTATTTTTCCGCCGAGTGGGCTTTTTAACCCTTACAAAAAATCTAAACTAGCCGCAAACTTACCACTTGTTATTTATATATGCAAATGAGCTTGTGATTCGCCGCAAATGTTTGCCAGAAGTTTGCAACTCTTCACCAGTAGTGGTGAACCTACGGCAAACCTTTGGCAACAATGGACAATTTGCTGCAAGTTTGCCGCAAAGCTCATTTGCATGTGAAAATGATCTGTGGTGAATTTGCTGCAAGTTTGCTGCAAATTTGCAGTGAACTCTCAATTTTTGTAAGGGCTGAGGCTGTAAAATATATTATATAGGGATGTCCCGATACCGATACTGGTATCGATATCGGGTCCGATACTACGCTCATGTACTGGTACTCGTAAAAATGCTCTGATACTAAAAACCAATACCATTTGATGTACAAATGTCATTACGTAAACATTCAGCACACAAATTAAAATCATATTATGTCCTAGTGAGATTATTTAACCGCAAAAGCTGTGATATAATTAGATAAATATATAATTTGCATGTAATTCAAATGTGAGTGCTTGTGAATGTGTAGAGACAGTGTTGTGCTGACACAAATTAAAATCACGTTACGTCCTAGTGAGATTATTTAACTGAAAAAGCTGCGATTTAATTAGATGAATATATAGTTTGCATGTAATTTAAATGTGAGTGCTTGTGAATGTGTGGAGACAGTGTTGTGCCGACGCCAGCTGCTCATTCCTTTTAATGCTCTTCCAAGGCTCATACAGGGAAAACACCGTCATGAGCATCGTACGCTTTGTTTGTAGCAGATGACAGTAAACAGAGTGCAAATTCATATTGTAGCGCGAGGCACACACAGAGTAGAGGTCTTCATGGGTACACCCTAATCCGAGGACCCGAGACCCAACCTGGGTCGAGTCCCATTCTATTGCTGTGAGTCCCGGGTCTGTTTAAAATTATGCGTAATACCCGAGTCGATCCGAGAAGACCTGGCCGTGATCAGACAGCGCTGATGATGATGGTGCTGTGTGTGTGTGTTGTAACTTGCAACATTGTAAAATTAGGATGAGAAAGTGCGGGACAGGAAATAAGGTGAAAAACGGAGCGGAGCTACAACGAGCTGAGTAACGTCAGAGGCAGAGTGGAGTAAAGGCACACGATAGCAAATTAGAAATGCTAACATTAGCAGCCATGGCAATGAACAAGCAATCGTTATTATTGTTCAAAAGGGCAAACAGTCGATGTTATCTTATGCGAGATACAAAAAAACTGCAAAGCTGATTCTAAACAAGTCGCATTTGTCATCCGTCACTGTGACAGGAAGTGGACTTTTGAAGCTGAAATAATGAATAGATTAGCTATGCTGTTTCAATCAGCAAGAGAGGAATCACAGAAAACCTGGATGTATTTGACCAGCTTTCTTGGCAAGGAGGATGGATTATATGCATCACGGTCAGGCACAGGGGAGAAGGCTACTAGCGTTAGTTACATTAGGTAAGACACAAAGCTTTGTTTTCACAACTTGTAACTTAACTTGTTAATAGCAATCAGCTGTGAAATTGGTGTCTACCGGCCGGGTCCAGGTCCCAGCTTTCAAATAATAGATGGTCTGTTTCGGGTCCGGTATTTCTCGGTTCTGTATGGGTACGGGTCCGGGTCCAAGCTTTCAAATAATAGAAGGGTTCGGTTCGGGTAGTACATTTCCAGGTCTGTTTGGGTTTGGGCACAAATTTTTAGACCCGTGAAGACCTCTAATACAGAGTACATACTTATTTAATTAAATAGCAGCCTTTTGCGGTTTACTAGTCACTTTGAGTCATGTGGCGACCGGCTTTTCCAGAATGGGAATCTGCCTTCATAAAGTCAGAGCTCTTTGATCGAAACAACTCAGAAATACTACAAAATAAAAGCTCCATCAAAATTAAAGTTCAGTTTATAGGAAACAAAAATATTTCACTACTGTAATATTCTGTAATATTCACTGTAATACTACTACTACTTCTACTACTACTACTACTACTACTAATAAATCAGTAGTTATTGTATTATACTTAAGCAGTATCTAACATCTGTGAGGCTCTGTTATGCAGAACTTTATTTGACAAAGTATAACTCCAATTTTGTATTTTGTATTGTGCTGTGAGGTTCTGTATACAAGCACTTCATCTGATATTAAATTATATATATTTAACCATATATATGTAGTACAATACAAACATTATAGTAGATTAAACACTTGAATAATCATATTTAAATATACTGGCAACTGGTGGTAGATGAGGTGAGTCCCCAGTTTTCTATAAAAGTGCTTTGTGTAGTGTCAGAAAAGCGCTATAAGTGTAAAATTCATTCATTCATTCATTAAAAATATGTAAATATGTGTGGTGTTTATCTTTATCAAAGCCAGTAATATTTCAGTTTTAAATGTTTAATTGTATAACATAATATCAACATGAAAATAGAACATTATGACTCCAGCTCTGAATATCTCCTAGTCATGATCACACACAGGCCATATCCAGGTAAGCTCAAATCATAAGATTCATCCTTGCAGAAGAGCAGAGCTGAAACATAACTTACATTCTTCCGCAAACTGCTTGCAGTTTTAACCACAGATGCACAAAGTTCCGTAGTGCAGTTTTAAATGTATTTTAAATCTTGAATTACACAAGTGTTTGACATTGGCAACAAAAAGCAGAGCTCAATAATAAGATGTAATCAAGTTTAATATAAACTTGAACAACAGCATTGCATTTCTCAACAAAATGCCACGAGAAAAACTTGCAGAAACTCACATGATTTTCATGTTTTTGAGAAAAATGAGTTTGTCTGCATTCAAGTATTTATTTATTTATCTATCACCAAAGATTAATTTGGCAAGTAATAAAAGATGTTTAGTTAGCTGAGAGAAAAACACTGAGAGGAACTCAACTCAGCTGGTGGAGACCATCCTCTGACTTTACCATAAATGTACATAATACCATTATTATTTAGTGATGTAAGCAAAAACTGATCGACTCCAGTAGATTTGTTTCCTTTTACCCCAGTATCGCATTGCATGTAAACACATTTACCCTGCGTTTTTACCGGCTTATCCAATGCCTGTCTACCTTTTGAAGTAAAAAGCAGAGAATATTAATTGTCATGGAAACGTGGGTTTCTTATGATGACAATTTTATATAAGCTGGTTTTTGATAGTTATCAGTATATTACTTTGCACGAAAATGCACTAAGTGTCACCTGGAGGCAACAGTGAGGAGAACTTCTGATTGTAGAATTAAATAATATAATCTGCTATTAATTTAAAAATACTTAATATCTTTAATGCAGTTAGCTACTTTTGATAGTAACTTGTAGTGAAGCGAACTACTTTTTTTTTTTTAAAGAGTAGCTTGACTAGTTTAATCTGTCAAGTACTCACTAGCTCTCAGACTTCAAGGTTTTTAAACTTTAATTTCTACCTTTTAGATTCAAAGTTTGTCTTGAACAACTTTCCTTTTCTTGTTATTGATATTATTAAGGGTTTTGTTTTTTACTTGTATAGCAAGGATTTTGTTTAGAGCTCCTGTCTTATCACAGCTTCAGAGTTCCTGGACTGCATGTGGGTGGAGTAACTGGCTTTAACATTCACTAACGTGAGAGCTGGAAAGCTCAGCTGTCACTTCAGACAGACTCTCACGCCCTAATGGCTACAACTGAATAAGCAAGAGGTTAAATATAGCTCGACAGTGCAGTGGAGCTGCCCAGGATCACTGACAGAAGAAGCATGTGTAGTGTAGTGTAGCGTAGTGTAGTTTAGTGCAGTGCACCTTCTGCCCCCGGTGTAGAATAACGTCTTCCTCCTCTTCACTCTCTATCACTCTAGATGTGACTCATTGGTTTTACAGCCACTCTTTCACAGGCCTTTCTAACAGCTTCAGTCATGCTTTCTTTCACTTGTTGACTCAGGGTTTGAAATGTGAGAGAGGGGAGCACACACCTGGTTCTCAGTACAGATCTACCTTGCATAGAAAAGGTCTAAGCAACACTTCTACTCTTTGCATAATGGACTTACCTTGAAGGGGTGCTACTTAGAAGAATTCTGGAGACTCTAACCAGGAGCATATCTCCATTTAGGGAGAATCTGTGAGACTTAGGGACCTTTGAGGGTAAGTGTGTCTAAAGCACATTATTTTAAGATGAAGTATACCTTCACTTACAGTGAGATCAGTTCTTCCTCTTTGGCACTTGGGTAGTTAACATGATATGTCATGCATTGCCTTGAAGTGTGAAATGCTTTACTCAGTCTAAAATACAGGCAGTTTTTATGACCTCATATTAATTGAAAGTTTACATGAAGATATTTTTCATTTGAAAAATTCTGCAAAAGCAAAATAGCTAAAAGGTGATTAAATGATGAAACAATGAACAATTACATCATCTTAAATATATACTTTCTCTTATATATATTTGTGTATTTTCATACTAAATTGTTTTAGATCTTCAAATGAGATATAACATAGAACAAAGGCAACCTGAGTAAACACAAAATACAGTTTTCAAATATATATATATTTTATTGAAGCAAAAAAGTTATTCAACACCTATATCACCCATGTGAAAAACTTAACTGCCCCTCAAATTAATAGCTGGTTGTGCCACCTTTAGCAGCAACAACTGCAACCAAAGATCAACTGGAGATCAGTCTTTCACAACGCTGTGTGTGGAATTTTGGCCCACTCTTCTATGCAGAACTGCTTTAGTTCAGCCACATTGGAGGGTTTTCGAGCATGAACTGCCCGTTTAAGTGCCTTCCACAGCATCTCAATCGGGTTCAAGTCAGGACTTTGACTAGGCCACTTCAAAACTTTAATTTAGCTTCTTTTGAGCCTTTCAGAGGTGGAATTACTCCTATGCTTTGGATCACTGTCTTTTCTGCATAATCCAGTTGCGTTTGACCTTCAACTCACGGACTGATGACCGGATGTTCTCCTTTAGGATTTTCTGGTAGAGAGCGGAATTCATGTTTCTCAATTATTGCAAGTTGCACTGGCCCTGAAGCAGCAAAGCATCCCCCACACCATCGCACTACCACCACCATGCTTGACCATAGGTATGATGTTCTTTTTGTGGAATTCTGTGTTTGATTTACGCCAGATGTAATGGGACCCCTGTCTTCCAAACAGTTCCACTTTAGACTCCACAGAACATTCTTCCAAATGTTTGAGAATCATCAAGGTGTGTTTTGGCATAATTCAGATGAGCCTTATTGCTCTTCTGAATTAGGAGTGTTTTTCACCTTGCCACTCTTCCATGGATGGAATTTTTGCCCAGTGTCTTTCTGATATTGGAGTCATGAACAGTGACCTTTATTCATGCGAGAGAGGCCTGCAGTTCCTTGGATGTTGTCCTTGGTTTTTTTTGACTTCCTGGATGAGTCATCGCTGTGCTTTTGGGAGGAATTTTGGAAGATAGGCCACTTCTGGGAAGGTTCACTACTTTGCCAATTTTTCTCCATTTGGAGATAATGGCTCTCACTGTGGTTCTTTGGTGTCCCAGAGCCTTTGAAATAGCTTTGTAACCCTTCCCAGACTGATGTATTTCAATCACCTTTTTCCTCATCATTTCTGGAATTTCTGTCAGCCTTGGCAATAGTGTGTTCATGCTGTTGAAAAAGTTCTATGTAGGTGTTGATTTGATTGAACAGGGCTGGCAGTAATCAGGCCTGGGTGTGTCTAGTCCAGCTGAACCCCATTACGAAAGCAGTTTCATAGATTTGGGGATTTAGTAACTAAGGGTGCAAACACTTTTTCATACTGGCCCAGTTGGTATTGAATAACTGTTTTGCTTCAATAAATAACATTATCATTTAAAAACTGTATTGTGTGTTTACTCAGATTTCCTTTGTTTTATGTTAGATTTTGTTTGAATTTTTGAAACAATTTATTATGAGATATACACAAAAACAGAAGAAATCAGGAAATACTTTTTCACAGCACTGTTTTCTAAGGGTAAAATTGGACTGACCTAGTAAACTAAAGTTAAATTATCAAAAGGCCTTTATCCATAAAGTTGTGCAATCTTGTTCTGTGGGATTGCACCAATTCCTGGCACCACTTTTTTATTATTTTTTATGATATACTATATAATGTCACATGAGAGTGACAAATAAACTATACTTTGTGGTGTGTACTTTCACATTTCTGGCAACTGTAATATTAAATAAATTATAAACACAATGTCATGATGAATCATTAAATGGAATTTACAAAAAAACATTTTATGGTTGAAATGCATTTCATGACATGATGAATCGCAAAATGGAATTTTCAAAAATCATTTTGTGTACGAAATGCATTTAGTGGTCCAGACAATGCCTTTCATGGACAAAATAGATATCTCATTCACAAAATAAGCATTCTGTCAATGAAATTCATTTTGTGACATGCTGGGTGCATTTTGTCCACAAAAGTTGTTTTCTTATATCCACAAAATAAAAAGTATGTTACATCCACGAAACGGAAGCAACTTGTTTTTTTGGTTTAGAATTTTGTGCATGAAATAAAGTGCTGACTTTACATTTTCGCAGACAAAATGCAACAGGCTTTTGTCTTTCTGTGCACAAAACGTTTGTAAGTGTAATTGTATTTCATCATGAAAAACTGAATTTCGTGTCATGTAGGCAAATTTAATTTAATTAGGCATTTTACGCTTGTTGCCCCATAAGTAAAAAAATTCAATGTGATGAAGGTTACATACCATGCACTATATAGATTTATTCCTGCTGAAATTATAATATTAGGAGTAAACCATAAAGAATATCCGAAACTTGGATTCTGTTGGTTGTATTTGGAAACATGTTTTCCAAATTGATCACAAATGCCTTTTCATGCCAAAAACCTAGAACTGCAGCCATGTGCTGGACTGTGCTAGATGCAGATATTGCTGTTTAGTAAAAAGTGTTGTCGCTTGTTAAGTCAATGTATTGCATTACTGAACTCTACTAGTCTTCTCAATATGATATCATTGCTCTGTTTGGGTTGTATGCAATGTTCCCACTAATTTTGTCCTTGCTGAGTAAAACCTTTCTCTACAGGACAGACCTTACATCCAGCTGAGCAGAAACATCCCTTATAGCAGACATGCAGTGTGTGAATTATCGGGGGTCTAGGGGGAAAGAACTAGAGAACCCCCGGAAAGCTATTTTGCGAATAACCTAATTGGAGTCTTAGTCTATGCAGATCTGAGCAGATCCGCTCCTGTTCGCTGTATGCGCTTATTCCCTGTATCTGCCTCGGCACGCGCTTAAAGCACCATAACTCCACGCTTCTAACCCTTGCAAAACCGCAACCCTATCGACGAACAAAAAGGGAGACCCCCTGAATATCAAGGTGTAATTCGCAGTCTGCAGACCTGTATAGCATTCATACTAAAAGTGGTTACATCATACACTTGTTACTTTAAGGTGCTATTTCTATTTGATTTGACCCATAAAAACTAATTTTATTTGTGTAACTTAGTGATATTAAATACTAGTTTTGAATACAAGCAGTTAATTCAGAAGTTACTAAATGAAGCACAATTTTTAGGTTACCTGAGAAAACTTTTTTACAGTGCAGTGTTCACTGTGCCATTCTTTACCAAGAAATTCTATTAAAAAAACATTTTTTTTTAATTTAATCTCGCAGAACAGTTCATTTCTTTATTAGGCTTATAATATAACATAATATAATATGAAAACAAATAGACAAAAAAAATTTACACAGATCTGTTAAATATTTTTTTAGAAATATGTTTTGTGAATGAATATATTCCTTCATTTTTTGAACATATGAATTCTTTTATAGTCATCTAGAGTGGTGTGACTATTTATTGCTGTTATAACAGGTTTGAATGATCAATGGAGGAACCATTTGCTTCCTTTTTTAGAAACTTACACAGAAGTTTGAAAAGGAAGCTTGGTACATTTATTTGTATTGAGGTTTTTGTGACGTAGGTACTTGGTAAACTTCAGTAACTGGATTGCTGAGATTCTGGAGGGTTTTAGAATGTTTGTCACTGGACATGTTCAGAGATGCTTGGTCCATTGACTTAGTGCGCACTGTATTTTTTTCACAGCCTCATACAGGTGTCAATTACAGCTCCTATTAATACTACGGCTTCTACTTGAACTTCAAACTTAAACTCCACCACCTTTGGAATGGCCTTTTAAAGTGCTATCCAATGATGTCACGTAACCAGAGAGGCCTACATCTCTTGGTTTTGGTTTACAGATGGTGTTCTCTTTTCTGCTTCCTCAGGAGTTCAATTAAGCTGAGTTACAGTAGTATAACAGGTTAGAGGCATATCTGTGAATATCAGTTACATTGGTGACTTATTAGCTAATCATTTTGAATTCTTAAATAATTGTATTTATTTATTTATTTTTTACTCAAATTGTATTTGGCTCATTCTTGGTGCCATTTATTTCCCCATGACTTACTTTCAAATAACAGGAAAAATATGGTGAACTTTTACTGAAAGTCACATTATTTTATATATTTAAATGCTTGTTTAATGCCAAAAGAATGTTAAAATAAAACATGAATCTTTTTTAAATGTTTGTATTTCATGAGAATATCAGCCAATTGTCATGTTCCCAATTGTTACTATTATTTTTTAATGGGTTAAATAGAAAAGAAATCTACCTATTAAAATGTTACTATGTAGTCCCCCCAACCCCTTACATTTTCTGATAAACATTTCTACTCTGCTATGATGTTGCCCTCTTTAAAGGGGTCATGACATGAGGAGTCAAATTTTCCTTGATCTTTTGACATTTAAGAAGTAATTGTACTATAAAAACATTCTCCTTACAGCGAAAAGAGGATTTGTTGAAACCAAGCTGGCAAAATGACTCGTTCTCTACTTCCTCCACATTGTGATGTCACACTGCGGTAGACATTGGCACCTCCACAACAACAAATCAGCGGCTACTTTACCTCATCACTTCTGTAGCCCCGCCCAGTAGTGGTGAGCAGAGAGATGGCAAGGAGACAGCAGGTCAGTCAAGAGCAGAGAGCCAATCAGAAAAGTGGGCGTTTACTGTCAAGTCTTAAAGGAGAAGCAGCACCAAAACTGATCGTTTCTGACAGATGGTCAGAATGAGGTTGGAAAATGATCATGTTTTACAAATATATGACATTTTTTTTAAGATTCAGCAATTGAAAATTCCATATTGATTGACCACTAACCTGAATTTCGTATGGGTTATGGTGGTCCCTCAATGCCTATGTTGGTTAGAGTCCTGGTACTTTCTGAAATGGGAATATATTATTTGTGAATTTTGAACAGTGTCTTTTTGAAATGAAATGAGATATGTAAGCCATTAACATAGGAAATGCATGTGAAAGTTTTAAAACTGAGGTCTGACTTTAAACTTTTGAAATTTATGTGAATGATATGTGCAGTGACTTTAAAATCAAAGTTTGGAAAGGTTAAATTCAGGTGCATGAGAGTGCCTCTCCAAACACTATTGTGCATACTTTGCCTGCAGGTAGAGTATTTTTCAGTAGTAAGCCGCATACTACCAGCTGAAACGATAACCAGTACGATAACTGCCCTGGCTGAACATGAGTTATAGATGTCCGATATAAACAGAAGCAGATGACAGTGTACAGTAAGATGAAATGGAAAATATCATTTTCACTCACACAGTAATAGAAACTGATCATAAAATTTGACCAAAGTGAATCATATAAAGTACTTGTCATGATGTGTTAGCAATTTATGTTTATCATTAAGGGGTTTGTCTCTGATTACATTACAGTTAACAGACAAGTGAATTGTTATATTGCCTCTTAATGCAGTTGCAGTTGATAGACTTTGATCTTCTTACCTCTTTTTAAACACGTGTCCATTAATCCAGTACAGTCTCCTTCAAAAGTTGCAATATTTTTCCTTGTCTTTTCAAGGAGTGGGTAAAAACAGAGATTTTCAGATGCAACTAAACTGAGCAGTATGGGACTAAAAATGTCTTTGATTAGCCAGAGGATGGTAAATTTGCAGATTTTACTTACCAGTGCAGAAGTTCAGCACCGAGATCCTTTCACTGCATGTTGAGAGGAAAAGTTTGGCTGACTTGTTCCTTGTAAGGCCGGATTCACATATACGCCGCCCATATTAACAGATTATAACGTTCACATTGGGAGCGGGAGCCACGAGGTGAAGCATCCCAGAGAGCTTATAATTTTGCCGTTGAGCCCATTTATGCCATGCGACTCGAAATTATATAAAAGACGCAAAAGCAAATGAAAAGCATTTAAACTGAACCTACAATACACTACAATTTATAGGTCTGCATACAAACAAACACAAAATAACTAAATAAAGAAAAGAATAAATAAACTGCAGGACTTTTGCCTGTTTACAACATTAACCAATCATGACCAAGTACGCTGATGAACGTAAACAAGTGCACGTGACTGTCCGCCGTTGTCGTTGAAGTAACAATTTACCTAATTCGGATTTGCAAGGCCACAACACTGGACAACACCCGACTGACTGTGGAGGTTGAGAATTATGAAGTGCTGTTCAACCCTCAGCATTTATTATACTGTACAAGGATTTATAAGCAAGGAAAATGTAACCAAATGTAATGGTTGTTTTAGGGTTTACCGTATTACATCTTCATGGGAATAAAGTTATAAAATTGGACATAAATTACAAAGAAAATGCTAGTAAGCTATTTTAATACAATGAAATCCTGTTAACATGCATGTTGTTTACATCTTGTAGCTATGCTTTTGAAACAGTGAGTATTTTAACATTTACGAATTGGCCCCCATTCACTTCCATTGTAAAAGCCTCACTAGTAACCCAGATTTGTGCTTTTTTTAAAGAAAAGGAGGGACGAGTTGAAATAAATTTTTGCGGTAATCAACATTATGCCACAAATGCTGTCGATTAAGCTTAATTTGAATAGAAACTGAATATTCCTTCAAGATTGGATGTGGAGTCTTTTTCTATGGATTTAATTTTTGTGTCTCTTTAAAGTCTTTATCCCACCTGGAAGCCCAACTTCTCTATATGATGATTGGTCGAGCTCTCAACTGGGCTGGTCCACATAACAAATGGCCAGTCATTGAAACGGTGATGTACGTGATTGACAGCATTTCAAATTAAAACATAATTGCTGTCATTCAGTAGTTGCAGAGTAATTGGCAGTGCAGAAGTTGGTCGCAATTTATTTGACAGTTAATTTAGTGATTATAAATCTTCTCTTTTGCCATTGGCATACAGTATGTATATGTTGTAAATAAAACTGTAAATATAAGGTTCTGTATTTGGTATTTTATTTTTGTTCACTAATTAATATTTATTTATTTATTTATATTTTTTAGTTGGCAACATAGCTGCTTTTGGGGGCAAAATGGCAGACACTGCTAATGTTGTTGACTTAATTTTGGAGAAATTATTTGATATTCTTACCTATTCGCAGAGCAAAAAACTAGGAAAGCAGCCTAACTAGACCAACAAAACCCTCATCTAAAAAACTGAGAATAATTAAATAAATATAATAGTATTAAAAATGAAAAAGATGTGAGTAAACTTTTTTTGACTGACATACACTATATTGCCAAAAGTATTTGCTCATCTGCCTTTAGACGCATATGAACTTAAGTGACATCCCATTCTTAATCCATAGGGTTTAATATGACATCGGCCCACCCTTTGCAGCTATAACAGCTTCAACTCTTCTGGGAAGGCTTTCCACAAGGTTTAGGAGTGTGTTTATGGGAATTTTTGACCATTCTTCCAGAAGCGCATTTGTGAGGTCAGACACTGATGTTGGACGAGAAGGCCTAGCTCGCAGTCTTCGCTCTAATTCATCCCAAAGGTGCTCTATCGGGTTGAGGTCAGGACTCTGTGCAGGCCAGTCAAGTTCTTCCACACCAAACTCGCTCATCCATGTCTTTATGGACCTTGCTTTGTGCACTGGTGCACAGTCATGTTGGAACAGGAAGGGGCCATCCCCAAACTGTTCCCACAAAGTTGGGAGCATGGAATTGTCCAAAATCTCTTGGTATGCTGAAGCATTCAGAGTTCCTTTCACTGGAACTAAGAGGCCAAGCCCAGCTCCTGAAAAACAACCCCACACCATAATCCCCCCTCCACCAAACTTCACAGTTGGCACAATGCAGTCAGACAAGTACCGTTCTCCTGGCAACCGCCAAACCCAGACTCGTCCATCAGATTGCCAGATGGAGAAGCGTGATTCGTCACTCCAGAGAACGCGTCTCCACTACTCTAGAGTCCAGTGGTGGCGTGCTTTACACCACTGCATCCAACGCTTTGCATTGCACTTGGTGATGTATGGCTTGGATGCAGCTGCTCGGCCATGGAAACCCATTCCATGAAGCTCTCTACGCACTGTTCTTGAGCTAATCTGAAGGCCACATGAACTTTGGAGGTCTGTAGCGATTGACTCTGCAGAAAGTTGGCGACCTCTGCGCACTATGCGCCTCAGCATCTGCTGACCCCGCTCTGTCATTTTACGTGGCCTACCACTTCGTGGCTGAGTTGCTGTCATTCCCAATCGCTTCCACTTTGTTATAATACCACTGACAGTTGACTGTGGAATATTTAGTAGCGCGGAAATTTCACGACTGGACTTGTTGCACAGGTGGCATCCTATTACAGTACCACGCTGGAATTCACTGAGCTCCTGAGAGCAGCCCATTCTCTCACAAATGTTTGTAGAAGCAGTCTGCATGCCTAGGTGCTTCATTTTATACACCTGTGGCCATGGAAGTGATTGGAACACCTGAATTCAATTATTTGGATGGGTGAGCGAATACTTTTGGCAATATAGTGTATGTGTTCCCCTCTTTTGAAAAGCACCAGCCGCCACAGGAGGTAGAGTATACCATGCACGTGTGCAGACACCAGTCTTGCCAGAGCCACAATTGCAAATGGCATGATTCTCTCAGCCCTTATTTAGACACATTGGGCCCATCATGTGATAGGACCACTAAAACCTTTCATTTCTTTAGTGGCAGCACAGGAATGTGGACTTTGGACAGCTGCTGGTACCAGCTGGTTATCTCCAAGAGCTGAACTTAGAGACCAGATTAGGTCCCCATAGCACTGCCAGCTCAGAAAAATCAGGGTACTTTTGATGAACAAGTGTCACTTTAGAATATTAAGAGTTAGAGTTAAAACTGCTTTAATTGCCTTTCTCCTGAATAACATGACATTTGTTCATGTCAAAGTGGACAGAGCTGTAATTGGCAGTAGAGCTAAGCTCAAACACTCATTGAAATGCCATAAATCATAGGAATGAGCATTGATTTTAATTTTTGCCAAGTAATCGCCCTGCATGTGCGAAAACACCCAACGCAGTTACTACAAATGGCCAAAGCAACTGTCAGACATGCTTTAAGAATAACTCTTTACTATGCGTGCTGACATCTCTCAAAGGCATGACATCAAAGTATTAGTTCATCTATTTACGTGCTGCTCAGCACATTCTCTGAGGATCTCAGGAGGTGTGGCTGGAGACTCTAATGATGTGACTGACAGCTGGAACTGATTATTGGTCTGGCTCTTAAAGTGATAGTTCAGCCAAAAAGGAAAATAATGACATCATTCACACACCCTTTTATTGTTCCAAATCTGTATGACTTTCTCTGTTCCAGGGAACACAAAAGGAGATGCTAGGCAGAATAATAACCTCAGACACCATTCACTTTCATTGTAAATAAAACAATATTAATTGATCAAACTAATTAAAGATGGCAACAGGTTTTATCATATCACATTTATAAATGAATGAAGGGCACGATTTATCTTCCTCATCTTTTCTATCTACTCACCTGTGTTAAAACAGATCCATCCTCCGCTCCTTCATTGCCTGTTGCTCAGTCTTGTTTTAGGATGCTTCTATTTTGCCTTTTTTTTTTTTTTTTTTGGACAGAAGCAAATGACGTTGTGTCATTTGAATATTCATTTTGATTGCTCCGTTTACTAATGAGAAGAGCTTTTATGCTGTCGGCCACCTCTGGCATTCATGCAGTGATTAAAACTAGGGATGTGCACAAATAGTCGACATTCGGTTAACCGTTCGACGCACCACTATTCGAATACCAAAATTTCACCTGGAAAATGCAGGGAATTGTACCTGGAGATGAACCAATACTTGTGTTTGCTGCCTCACGGAAATGTGAACTTGCCCGGGCACAGCAGATGTACAGGCAGTGAACATTTGATTATTTTTGTTTGCCTTTAATGTGAGATATTATCATTTGAAGGTCTATGTATTGGGCTATTAAGGCTCATAGCTCACTGTGCACTTTATTTGCTGAACCCTTTGCACAGCATTAAAAAGTAATTGTAAATGCATCTTTTTGTGATATATGCTGTGTCAGATATGGCTTCTGTACCACCTTTACAGAGTGAAGATTGCTTAAACTCAGGTTAATGTAGCTTGAGTTTTGCCAGAAATGCTGCACAGACTTTTCAAGTTAAAATGTTTAATACAAGTACTCAGAAAAGAAGTACACTAAACAAATATAATGTGGCTATCAGACAGGAACATCTCTTGTATTGGTTATTGGTGAAGTTGGTTTTTGGAATGCATTTCAAGTGTTTTGCTTGCCAAAACTTAGCAGAACCAACCACTTAAAAGATCCATATTCTTTGCCAAAAAAAAAAAAAAAAAAAAAAGCAGATGAAAGATTGCTTCTTTTCAGTTTAGGCCTTCCATTACAAAAAAGATGAAATTCTGACAAACTTGCCACCAGTTTGCTGCAAACTTGCTGCAAACATCACACTCATTATTTTCACATGCAGATGAGCTTGCTATTTGCTGCAAATGTTTGCCAGAAGTTTGTAGCTCTTCATCGATAGTTGTGAACCTGCAGCAAACCTTTGGCAACAGTGAAGAGTTTGCTGCAAAGCTAATTTGCATGTGAAAACGAGTGGCAAATTTGCAGGAAGTTTGTAGCAAGTTTGCCAGAACTTTTTGTAAGGGTTTAGAGATGGTGAGCCTTTGTTAATGAAACACAGGCCCAGTGTGAAAAACAAACTGTTGTTTGCACATAAGCATGAAATCTGGCTTTAAACCAACATTCTGTGAATACATTTTCCTAGAAATAATAACCATAAACATAGGTTTAATTAACCATTGCAGGTCCACCCATGTTGTCATAACCTTGGAAGTTGGTCCAGCTATTTAATACAGCAGCTTTGTATAAACACCACAGATAGTCCTAACCCTGTCTAGCATGTTCTCTTTGGATAATGCACATAAATAGATCCAAAGAAGCATTTTTGTTCAGCATTTCTTGTCATTATGACTTTAATCCACATAATTTATTTGGCTTTCTGCAGTTTTTGACCAGAGCATCTCTGCATGCCAGATGACACTGCACTGAGGAGCAAATTCACTAAACAGCTGCATCACTTTTGCACACAGCCACCTACAATCTAGTTTAACCAGCCGCAATCTGCGCTGAAATAGCACTGTGTCTTGAGTATTTAAATTGATTATTTTTAGTGCAATTTTTTTCAGAACACACGAAAAGCAGGCAGTAAATTGGATCTTATTAAAAAGAGACTTGTGTACATTTTCTAGTGGCAGCTATCATGGTAGCAGTAATTCATCAAATGATGGGGGAAAAAAGCACTTTAGGTAATACAAACAGCCAATTCTGGTCCCTGCATCACACTGTGATAGTCTGTAAAATCAGGAATTGTGCCATGTAAATTGCGTTCAGCACAGATTTTGTGGGTGCATTTGCACTTTTACTTGATTTGCATAATTTATTTTGTGAATTGGGTGCTAAAAGTGCACAGACTGCATATTTTATTCCAAGTGATTCCCCCGAAAGTTATTGTTTTTTTACATGCATGGGGGAAACCAGTCAAAGAAAACAATGCTTAAGAATTTCAGACACGAGTTTCCGGGGACGCCATGCGAGAAGCAGACGTGTGAGACACGAGGTCTGCGAACTTTGCTAGTTTTTTGTATTATTTTCATATTATAATCTGGTGAGATTTGATACACCTAGTTACATACTTGCTCTTTGAGGTAAACATGGCAAAGAAGTCAAAATCCTCAGACTCTGGAGACATTAAAAGACACTTACATGTTCAAGCTGAGGCCTCTGACGGGACTGCGAGATGGGGACTCGATTTGGATGGCACATCGGTAGATGATATTCAGCATCAACTGTCCAACATGTCGGTGATGTTGACGAAGGTTGCTGCTGACTTGGAGGATCTCGCTGTAATAAGTCGATCAATTACAGCGATGGAAACAAAATTCTCTGAGTTGTTTACAAGAGTGACAGAAGTTGAAAAACGAATCGATTATCTTGAGTCATCGGAAAGGGAATTATCCGCTAATCCGCCCACATCCAAAACAGATTTGGAATATTTTGAAAATATGAGCCGAAGGAATAACATACGAATTGTTGGAATTCCTGAGCATGAAGAGGGCAGAGATATGGTGAAATTCCTAGACGAGCTCTTCCCGAGTCTGCTCGACATAATAGGCCACAAGCTGGAAATCGAGCGAGCTCACAGAGTCCCTGCTCAGAGATCATCCGATAAAGATCTCGTGTAGCGCCAGGCGAGGAGCAAAGGGAAGCTTTCTTGGAAGAACCATAACATTTTCTTGTTACCGGACTTTGCGAATTCGACAAGAAAGAAACGCGATCGGTTCAAGGAATGTAAGAAACTCTTACATCAGAAAAAGATCTCATTTGCTCTGATGTTTCTGGCCAAACTGAGAATAGAAACGAAGAATGGTCGCAAAGTATTTACATGTCCAAAACAGGCACTTTCCTTTATAAATACATTGGAGCAAGCCATTTGATGTTTCTTAAATTGGTGGACTGACTCGTGGTTCAGTGACTCTATTATCTGAGGAAGCTGGGTGCCATTTTTTTTTCTTTTTGCACTGGCTCCGCCTAGCAGCTGGAGTTTGTTTTGTGGCACGGCTCCAAGAAACTTTTGCATTGACAGAAGATCTTTTTTACACTGAAGTTTCCAGCCGGATCAGAATGGACACTTTGGATGACCGCAAAATATCTACATGCTCACATAAAGTTGACGGGCTGAGTAAGTTATGGTGTATTTTTTAGAGTTAGTTTAGCTCTTGATCATCCGAGGAACCGGGATGTCAGTTTTGTTTTTCGTGCTGTCTCTGCCTAGCGGCTGGAGCTTGTTCTGTTGAATATCACTCCTTTGGAACAGTTGTGGATAAATCTGTTTGTTCTTTGTGCTTATTCCTCCTGCTGGCTGGAGTATGTTTTGTTGTGTATTTTTACGGGACATTGGAATGATTATGTCATCCGCTGAACTCATAACAGCTGGCTCACTGAACAATTGCTTGTCTGTCCGAGGAAACTGAACGGCTTTATATCAGCTGGAGTTTATTTTGTGGAGGAACACACCTTCGAGACGGTTCTGTGAATGAGTTTACATGTTTTTCTGTTATTCTGCCTGTTGGCTGGGGTCTGTTTTACAAAGTATTTTCTGTTATGTAATTTTGCCTTACAAAATTTGTATAGAAGCACCGGACTTGAGCAATACGATGGCAAAGTTGTCGCGGGGGCTCTCGTAGGTGTACATGGACTCTTTGAGTTTTAAGGAATTGACGCCGGTTGGCGCTGTCGTGCCCGGGGTTAATGCGCACGTTTTTCTTTTCTCTGTTTGTTTTGTTCGGGGGGAAGTTCAGGGTTTGATTGTTGCATTAATGGGGAATGTGGTCTGTATAATCTTGTTTTTGACACACAATTTATTTATTTTTATTATATCAATATGTCAAAATATCAAAAGTTAATATGAATAAGTTGTCTCTCTCCACATGGAATGTGAATGGGTTGGGGCACCCTATAAAAAAAGGAAGGTTATTTCTTTTCTTAAGCGTAAGAAATATGATATAGTGTTTCTTCAAGGAACACATCTTTCCCCGCAGGAAGCTGAAAAATTTGGGAAGATATGGGGTGGACATGTTTTCTTTAGTGTTGGCTCAAGTAAGAGCAGGGGAGTCATTATATTGATTAATAAACATCTACAATTCAAATTTCTCAAACAGATTAAAGATAAATTAGGAAGTCGTTATTGTTTTAGCTGAAATTCAGGGGCAAAGGTTGATTTTGGCTAATATTTACACACCTAACGCTGATGATCAGGGCTTTTTTATAGATCTTGAAGGGATGTTGCAAGCCGCTGGCACCCCTTATGATATAATATTGGGAGGAGACTTTAATCTCTTGATGGACTCAGTCCTTGATCACAGTGAAGCAAAAGTGTGTAAGCCCCTTAGAGCAACACTGACGCTTCACAGGATGTGTAAAAATCTTGGTCTTGCGGATATTTGGCGACTTTTAAATCCATCTGGTAGGGACTATACATTTTTTTCATCAGTCCATAAGATTTATTCTAGAATAGATTTATTTTTGATATCTAAGTCCCTCGTTTCATCTGTTGCGGATTGCTCAATTGGAAACATTTTAGTCTCGGATCACGCCCTGGTGAGTTTGGAGATGTTGCCACATACGGAGAAAAATAAATCATATAGTTGGCGCTTTAATGTATCCCTTTTGCAAAATCCTGATTTCCAACAAATGTTAAAGACCAAAATCAATGTTTATATGGAGACCAACTGGTCCTCAGTATCCTCTGTGGGCATGGCTTGGGAGGCACTTAAGGCAGTTCTTAGGGGTCAGATCATACAGTATGCCTCATTCATCAAAAAATCCAAAGCACGAGAACTTGTGGAGTTGGAAGAGAATATTAAAAGTGCAGAGGCAGAGCTGAAGCGCAGAATGTCGTCTGATGGCCTCAGAGAATTGACTAGACTGAAATACAGATATAATGCTATTTTGTCGCAGAAAGTGGAGTTTTGGTTATTCAGGGCAAGACAGTCATACTTTGAGTCAGGGGACAAAGCAGGGAAGCTTTTGGCTAGATATATAAAGCAGAGAGAGTCTTTTCTACTATTCCCTCAGTGAAATCTGCTGGTGGTGAAATATTTACCTCAGCCACTGATATTAATAATGCTTTTAAAGAATTCTATATTGATCTATAGTTCTACGTCTTCGTCTACTGATGAAGATATTAGAAAATTTGTGGAACCATTAAAACTTCCTAAACTGACGACTGAGCAAATAAATTGTCTTGATTCTGAGATAACCTTGGAGGAACTTGACGAGGTAAGTAAGGCCTTACCTACAGCTCCGGGGCCAGATGGTTTTGCTGCTGAATTTTTTATATCTTATGCCACAGAACTGGCTCCACTTTTGTTAGAAGTTTATACAGTATCATTAAAGAACAGAAAGCTTCCTCCAACCATGACACAAGCCCGGATCAGTCTGATTCTTAAAAAGGACAAAGATCCATGTGTGTGTAAAAGTTACCGACCAATTTCTCTGATCCAGCTAGATGTACAAATTTTGTTCAAAATTTTGGCTAATCATTTAAGTAAGGTTATGACATCTCTTATACATAGAGATGTATCAAATGATCAGTCTCCGGTCGCTGTAGCGAATGATCAGTCTCCGGTCGCTGCCATTTCACTTGACACCAAAAAGGCATTTGATATGACAGAATGGGATTATCTTTTTAAGATTTTAGAAATGTATGGGTTCGGGAATACATTCATTGGTTGGATTAAGTTACTTTATAGACAACCTGTTGCAGCGGTACAAACAAATGGACTAATTTCAGATTATTTTACTCTGGATAGGGGCACTCGGCAGGGTTGCCCTCTTTCCCCATTATTGTTCTGTCTTGCCCTGGAACCATTAGCAGCTGCGATAAGAAAGGAGGATGATTTTCCAGGGGTGGAGGCGGGAGGTATGGCGCATAAGCTTCTGCTTTACGCAGATGATATTTTATTATTCATCTCCGACCCCACTAGATCTATGCCTGCCCTCCACAGAATTATTAATTCCTTTTCCAAGTTCTCAGGATACAAAGTAAATTGGTCTAATTCCGAAGCTTTGGCTCTGACAGCATACTGCCCAGTAACGGCCTTCCAGCCAGGCGCCTTTCAGTGGCCCAAACAGGGCATTAAGTATTTGGGTATTTTATTCCCAGCAAATTTGTCTGATTTAGTTAGTTAATTTTGACCCTTTAATAAAAAGTTTTTCGAGCGATGTGGACAGATGGGCTTCATTACATTTAACGATGATTGGGAAGATTAATGTTATTAAAATGAATTGTATTCCAAAATTCAACTACTTGCTACAGTCTCTCCCTGTAGATTTCCCCCTCTCTTATTTTAAGCAAATAAAACCTATTTGATAGCATAGCAAAGTCCTTCATTTGGAATGGTAAACATCCCAGACTACATTCCAACAAATTACATAGGCCGATTGACAAAGGTGGGTTAGGCTTACCCAAGATTTTGTTTTATTATTACGCGTTCGGTCTCAGGCATTTGGCTCATTGGTCGCTTCCACCTGAAAGAGCCCCTCCCTGGTTTTCTATTGAACAGGAAGTCCTTGCCCCTATTTCACCATGGCAAAGTCTTTCTATTAAACTAACCGGAGAAGTTAAGTCACACCCCGTTATTTCACATTTGCACATGATTTGGACAAATGTGGCCAGAGTATTTAATTTGGACATTTATTTAAATGTTGCCTCAAGCATATGGCTGAACCCAAAATTATGTATCAATAAGTCCCCTTTCTGTTGGTCAGAGTGGATTGTGAGAGGGGTTGTTACACTCGGCGACCTGTATGAGAGTGGAGTATTGAGATCTTTTGAGAATCTGGGTCATCATTTTGGGATTCCCAGATCTCAGTTTTATAGGTATTTACAGCTGCGCCACATGCTCTGTACTATTTTTGGGAGTAGCACACACGGTAGATGCTTTGGGAGAGGTGATTACTGCTTTTGGAAAAGGTCATCAGGCATCAGTGTATTACTCCCTGCTGGTTCGGAGTCTGGGGGATGGAGCTTTAGCTTCTATCAAGAGATTATGGGAAAAAGATTTGAATATGGTATTGGAGGAAGAATTGTGGACTAGGATTCTAAAAAATGTCAAGTCTGCATCTAGAGATGCAAGGGTTCACCTTATGCAATTTAAGATTCTACATAGATTTTACTGGACCCCCTCTAGATTATATAGGCTTGGTCTTAAAGACACAACCAACAGCTGGCATTGTCAATCAGAAGTTGGAGACACAACTCATGCCTTTTGGGGGTGTGTTAAGATTCAAGATTTTTGGATGAAGGTGCAGAGCTATTTGTTTGATGTTTTGGGCGCTCAAGTTTTGCTTTGGGGTTAGTAATAGAGGGGGTTAAGTATTGATTCTGTTTGTATATGTTCTTGCTTGTATGTGTTAATATAGGAATAAATAAAAAATGTTAATAGAAAAAAATTAAAAAATAAAAATAATAATTTCAGAGACGTTGTGAAACATGTTAATTAAATGAGCAAATAACTCATTAAACGTGCAAATACAGAGCAAAGAATAAAGCAGTCTTAATCAGAATTTTAAATTGTTTCACTGAACTAACATGATCTGTTTTCATTTAGTTTACCTGAAATGGGGCAGTGGTGGCTCAACAGTTAAGGCTTTGGGTTACTGACCAAAAGGTCAGAGGTTCAAGCCCCAGCACCACCAAGATGCCACTGTTGGGCCCTTGACCATATCTGCTCCAGGGGCACCATATCATGGCTGTCACCTGTGCTCTGACCCCCAGCTTGGCCAGGATATGTAGAAAAAAAAAAGAAAATTTTTACTGTATATATGCAAATGTATAAAGTGTGACAAAATAAAGGCTTCTTCTTCTAAATGCCTTATCTAGTAACAGTTTTGCCTTTGTTTCTGTTTAGCCTAAACTTACACATCTAGCAGCATCTTTGGTGTGCTTATCTATCAGTTATGGCATCATTTAGTTTGCCATAAGTTTGAATCTGTGGTTGAATCAGTGAGCTCATGTATTTAACTTTTCTCTCAGTGTTAGCTCTGCAGGGTTAGCAGGCTAATCGGTAAATATGCTAACTGAACACAACCCTTACAAAAATGAAGAGTTCTAGCAAACTTGCCGCAAATTTGCCACTCATTGTTTTCACATGTAAATGAGCTTTGCAGCCAACACTTCATTGTCGCCAAAGGTTTGCTGCAGGTTCACCACTACCGGTGAAGGTCTACAAACTTCTGGCAAATAATTGCGGTGAATCGCAAGCTAGTTTTTATATGAAATAACGAGTGGGAAATGTGTGGCAAGTTTCTACTAGCAACTCTAGATTTTTTGTAAGGGAAAAAGAAAAGGAAATAATTTGACCAATTGTTGCTTGGTTATATCATGTGATATGTAATATCTAATTTCAAAGACCCTAACTGAATATTGCAATATTGTGGAATTTTTTAACAATTAAACCCAGCTAACTTTATATGTCACTGCATGTCAGTGTCAGACATACAGATGTTCCATGGAGTCTTGTGCATGTACATAATAATTTTTAGAATGGATTTTTAATGAGAGTCTGTGACAAGGGTAAAGTAGTAAAATCTATACATAAAAGGAAATCGACAAATACTAAAAATGAGTCGGTTTTAATGAGACCTTCATATAATGAAAAGCAAAAAAGTTGAAATGTGTTTCTTTCAATAAAAATCAACCCCTAGGACATGAAGGTTGTTTGAAGAAACACCGAAATACAGGATCAACCACAGAAATTTGACAAACTATATGATTTTTTTCTTCTTCTTCCTTTCTATCACAGGAGGAGAATGAGGTCCACAGGCAATACAGTAGATAGCCCAGCTAATGAAGATCTCGTCATCACACAAACTTCACATGACATCAAAGAGGAAGAAGAGGGGGAAATACTAGATAGGGTTAAACAAACAAATGATGAAGAAAAGATTGGGCCAAATAATGATGATAAAGCAACACAGAATGATGACCAAATGTTTGGGCTGATAGATCTGTCCAAAAATGACCTTCTGAAACTGCTTGGGATCATGGAAGGAGAGATTCAGGTTGAAAGTTTTGGAAAGCCTGAAAATCTGATGAAAATGGCTTTAGAAGTATAATGTTTGTTTTATTGTCATGTGTCATGTTCCAAAAACTCAATAGTTTTCAGTGTTCCACTTCGAAGTAGTTTAGAGTCGGCCTGTCCTGCCTGTTGTTAGTGTGTCTGGTGCCATCTGGTGCATATCCAAAATAATAAAACTTGGTTTTTATGTTTGAGATGTATTACCACACCAAATTGATCAGGATAGAATTATATGATTATAATTATAAACCAATTGCCTAGATAGCATTTCTTCTGTATAAAATAATCTTTAATTTGAAGGTTAGTTGCACTTATCAGTAATGATTGTTATGCTTTTGACTCAGGCACAAGAAGATGTGATCCATTTGCTGAGGTCTGCACTGTTGAGTCGACCGGTGGAGCTAGAGTCTCGTTATGGCTCAGCAAGGCCCACAAGACCCCTGCAGGCCCTGCTGGGAGACGGCATGCTCAACAAGAACCACACACACCACGACAATGTGTATGAGAAGCCTATGGCAGAGGTATCAAACCAAGTGGCATTTGCAAACAAATGATACTTGAGCTTTTCTCAAAACTAACTTCACCTTTCCAAGTGCCATTTTTGCTATGACATTTAACCATTAGGTGTCTAGGTGATTTTTAGTAAATGTATCAGTTTTTCTTAAGTTCACACAGGAAATCACTGGTTCATCACATTAAATTTGGATATGTTCCACAACAAGAAATTGTCCAAATATTGTTTTCAATTTGAACAGTATCTTTTAGGGTGTGTTCACACTTGGCAGGTTTGGTTCGATTAAAATGAACTCTGGTGCGATTGCTCTGTTAGTGCGGTTCATTTGAACAAGTGTGAACGCTGTCATCCGAACCTTGGTGCGCACCAAACAAGCGGACTGAGACCGCCTGAATAGTGGGTCTCGGTCCGTTTCCAAACGAACTCTGGTGCGGTTCGATTGATACGATTTATATGAACGCAACATGGACCAAAGACGTCTAAACGGACCAAAAACAGGAAGTAATTTGCCTAATACTGACCTCAAGCATACTTGGTTCTTCTCATCATAGGAGCTATGTTGCCCATTACAGTTTGGTACAGGCGTCGGAACCGCCATCAGCTATCCTTGCAGCATATCTTCGTTTGTGTGTGCAACGGAGGAATTCCTGGCGCTGTTTTGACTCCTTTGCACATTTTATTAGCTCTTCGTTTGGTCTCAGCTGGTAAAAATACTACTATATATACATATATAAATATAACGAGCGCATTTCGCCCAGCAGCCAGCATTGTTTTGGATGATCGGCAAGTTCCGTAAAAAAAATATACTTCATAAAAGCTGTCCAATCAGGTTGTGAATTTTCCCTAATGCCTTTAGTTTTGTATCGTTAGGTTCGGTGTTAAAAATGCCAGTGTGAACGCTAAGCGAACCAGGACTAAATGTATCATTTTCTTTTTTGGTCTGGACCAAGAGGACCAAAAGAACCGAACTACAAGTGTGAACACACCCTTAATATTTAAAACCTATGTGATAGGGACCAGAGCGGTCACGAAGAGAAGCACACATGGAAGCAGGAATGGCATTCCAAAAAGGTGTTTATTTTGTTCATGAGGTGAAAATGTGCAAATAGTGTTAAGAGCAAATAAAAACAAGGTCATTTAAAAGCAGTCTAAAAACTAGAACTGTTGGGTACTAAAGCAGTACCAAATTGCCTCCCTCAACAATGGAGGGCAGAGTCCTCCCCATTGAAGCAGCACAAACAACCTTGTTTCTCCATGTGCTCCAAACACAATCAATTCATCAGCCACCTTGTATAGCACCTCTAGTGGAGGCAGGCCTATACACAATTTTACCGCCTCTGCAAATTGGAACATACCATTTATTTTAAATAAAATGAACTCTCACCTCCCCATTCGTTAACACAAAACAAATAAAAAAATAAAAAAATAAAAAAATATATAGTAATCACTCAAATAAAGAACGAGAGTTAAAATAAGAGTTAAAAAGTTAATCAAATGCAATACATAGGACTGATAAACAATATTTGCACATTAAAACACATTAAAGACCTAAAATGAAAAAACCCCAATAAAAACTTCAAAATGGTGAGTTAAAAAAAAAAAAAAAAAAGTCCTTTAAACACAGTAGATTTCTGTGATGTGAGACTGCTCCACAGGCTCACCATCACAACCTAACAAATGTCTTATTGTGGAATGTTTTGCTGGAAAAGTGTGCTTGTGCTATATTTCTTTAAAATAAATGACATTTGATTTAATAATTCTTTATCTAATATAATGACATTCAAATATTTTTAAAGGCGGAATAAGTGTCAAAATACTTTGGGTCCAATGTAGGCATAAATTCAAAAAATTAGTGTGTGTGTATATGCATTTAAAAAAGTGTAGGTCCTTTCCTCTGTCAAATTTGCAATTGTGTTGTGTATTATCTTTGTGTCTCAGCTGGACAGATTACAGGATAAACACAGGGAGTCATACTGCCGCATGCTGGAACAACTGCTGCTGGCAGAGAAAAGCCACCGACGCACCGTCCATGAGCTAGACACTGAGAAACGTAAACACGTGGACTATATGAACAAGAGTGATGATTTCACCAACCTACTGGAGCAGGAACGAGAGAGGTGAGGGAGGAGGGTTATGGCGGGCAAGAAAACAGGCCATTCAAATACAGTTCCATGTAATGTACAATAAATAATTAAATAAGATTTTATATTATATAAAGAAAATACAAGTGTTGCTTGTCCATGCAAAACTTACCACTATGATGCTACGGTGTTGTCAGTGGTTGCCAGGGCATTGTTATGCAGTGACTAAGGCATTCTGAGTGGTTTTTATTGCTATGCAGTCACTAGGGTGTTATGGGTGGTTGCTTACTGGCCCAAGTCAAAAGAGCCCACCCCAAGTGTCTATAATATTCTGGTCTCTAAATATGGTCCCACCTTCAAGTCTAGGGGAATTTTTCACCTATTTTATCATTTGCCAGACAAATATTGTATGTCTGAGGTTTAAAAATAAAGGAATAGTACACCTCTCCTCAACAAGCCAAATGATTTGAGGTAGCATTCATGTCAATAGAACAAATGGTACACCATACTGTTTTCCAATTCTTACCACAGCAAGCACCACTAATAAAAAAATTATGTATTTCACACCAATAAAATATCTTATTCTCTTGCTCATTTGGGTTTGAGAGGCACGTTAAAAAAAGACAATAAAACTTTATACAATGCAAATCTACTGATTGACAGTGACTGACAGAAATATGTTTTTGTTGAGAGTATAAGATACACAATTCAGTCATGTTTGTTCTTTCTTCTTCAATAGGTTAAAGATATTGCTAAAACAAGAGAAAGCATACCAAATGCGAAAGGAAAAAGAATTTACTAAGTGCATGCAAAGAACCTCTGGAGAGCTGGTTAAGTTGAAGTCATTTGCAACGATGATGGTTGATGAGCGAGAACTCCACTTAGAAAAGATTGACAAACTGAGCAACAAAATACAGGATCTTCTTCAAAAACTCCAGGAAAAAGAGCAGAAACTCAGTGAGTCAGAGAGAAAAGCAAAGGAGGACAGCCAGAAGATCCTGGATCTTGAGGTTGAGTTGGAGGTAAGAACTTCCAGGTTTGCAAAAGAGCAAGAAGTGATGGCTGCAAAACTGTCCAGTCAGGAATCTCAACATAAACAGCTGTCCCAGAAACAGATGGAATTGTCATGCAGACTCCAGGAGTTAAAGGAGATAAATGAAGTTCTTCAGAAATCAGCAGAGGAGCTCCAGGAGTTGAGAGACAAGATTAGTAAGGGCGAGTGTGGCAACTCAAACCTGATGGCAGAACTTGAGACTTTACGCAAGAGAATTCTGGAAATGGAAGGCAAGGACGAAGAGATCACCAAAACTGAGAACAAGTGCAATGAGTTGAAGAAGAAACTTCATGCTGAGGAGACTCACAATAAGGAGCTGAGGCTGGAGGTGGAAAAACTGCAACAGAAAATGACACAATTGGAAAAACAAGATATGACCTTCAATATGGGCAGGACAGAATATGCCCAGTTGCAGGCAGCTTTGGAGAAAGAAAAAAGCCTGTCAAAAGACTTGACTGATGAACTAGTGATGGTTAAAATCCGTATGAAAGAGCTCGAGTCACCTGAGCTGAAACTGGAAAAGGATGAACTGGATTTAAAAGAGGATCTTATGAAACTCAAATCAGTCACTGTAATAATGGTTAATGAGCACAATAACATGGCAGACAGAATTAGGTCAGAGGAAAAGAAGAAAGAGGAACTGAACAAACTGTATAAGGCAGAGCAGGAGAAAGTTATGGAGGTTACTGAGAGGCTGATAGAGGAGAGCAGGAAACGTCTGAAACAAAAATCAGAGATGGAGTTGAAGATATCTGCCCTTGTCAAGGAGAAAGATGAGATGAAAGGAAAGTTTACCAAAGCAGAAGAGAAGTATAACGATCTGAGCACCATGGTTGGCATGATAGAGCACAGTACTAATGGAATGAAAGAAGCATATGCACAAGATGAAAATAAAGTTAAGGAGCTGACTTTGGAGGTTGAATGGTTGAAGAACCGCCTCCAACAGTTTGAAGTTCTTGAGGGTGACCTGATCAAATCAGAGGACAAGTTTGAGCAAGAAAGGGCTAATTTTCTCTCACAGCAAGTGAAGGAAATAAGAGGTCAAATTGCGTTAAATAAGGCAATAGAGCAAGGTCAGGAGGCTGAACTACGAAATCGCTTCTTGATGGAGGAGGCTAAATCTAGAGACCTTCAAGCAGATGTGCAAGCCCTGAAGGAGAAAATTCATGAACTCATGAACAAAGAAGACAAGCTTTCCCAGCTACAGGTGGATCACACCATGCTTCAACAAAGGTTCCTGGAAGAGGAGGACAAGAAAAAGAGCATAAGCAATGAAGTTCTAAACCTCACCAAAGAACTTGAGGTCACCAAGCGATACAGCCGCACCCTGCGGCCATGCACCAACAGAACCCGAATGATGGATGTTCCAATGACATCAACTGGAGTACAGACTGATTTGATTGAAAACAGGACAGCTGACAATGACACTACTGCTGCATTCATCAAGAAATCTGTTCAAGAGGAGAATCGTATCATGAGTAGTCTTCATCAGAGGAGTTTAAAGAAGTCAGCACAGAGACAGACAGTGCAAGAACTCTATCCGCCAGTCATTGACTTGACTGTAAAGAAGTCCTGGATTCCCTGGATGAAGAAGAAAGACAACAGTGCTTCTGAGATGTCTTTGGATTCCAGTGGGGAAGCCACACCTCCTGTTAACATGTCCCAAAAACATGGCCAGCCATTGCACAATCAAAGTATCTCAGATATTCAGACCACTGAAACAAACTTACAGATCAGCAGTTCCTCTTCTGAGGGCTTGATTAAAAAGAGAGATTCTGCCACACTCTCACAAGACATTCAGAAGCCTCAGCTAACCATCATGCCTGCAAATGAAAGAACCAAAGAGCCAAAGAAACCAGAAAGAGCTAGATCCCCTATGACCATTGCATCTATCTCAAGACTAAAATGTCCAGAGATCATGAGGTCTCCTTCTTTGGACAGATCTTTATCACCTGTATCCATTGCATTCAATGGCATGTCTGCATTGTCTCCAGACAGCTCCCCAGAGCCTGTGGACATGATAACAGGCAGAGCTGTCTTCAAGGTGACTCCTGAGAAACGAATGGTCCCCACGCCAATCAAGAAATGCAACTCACCTGCTAATATCATCACCACAGAAGACAATAAGATTCACATTCACTTAGGCTCAAAGTTCAAGAAGCCCACTGAAAATCATGGCTCAGTCATCATGCCCCAATGTACTCCTGCATCATCTGAGAGTAAGGAAGTTTGTACTGGAACTGTGCTACGCTCACCACACAGTGTTACTGCTACCAAATTAACAGGCAGCAAAGTGACGAACAGCATCACCATCATGAAGGTCACTAAAGCACCAGCCAGACCTACACTCTCAGTGGTGAGTGTCTCATTTAAACCATGTAGGAATATGATAAAATAACAAGCCAAAAGAGGCCATATGTTACAGTGATTTTATCATGGTTAATAGAATCTTCAGGATCTAAAATATAATCTTTAAAGGGTGTTGTTAAACATGATAGGTGAAAAACGTGTTGTGCACTACTGTGGCGGTAACAAAACTCAGTACTCAAAGAGGTGATAGACTTACCTTCAAATGTCTATGCCATTAAACTGGATTTGTTATTATTCATGTAGATAACTAAAAACAAGATCTATGAATAAGATACAGATTGCTCTGCAAGATTCTCTTCAAACTTTTTCTCTATAAATGAAATTTGTTGACCTAAAAGAAAAAACTGGCCCCTTGTGCCAATGTCTTAGATTTGTGCATGTATTGTATTGTACGCATTATATTCTGAAAAATCTTCAAAGTCAGTGAAGGAAAATGATTCAACACATCTTCTTACTGTATGTGTGTGGTAATGATACATTCATCTTAACTTTGTTTCTTTTCTCTCTGTTACCCAACAGCCCGTTCTGGATATCCCATCGGTGAGATCAGGGATCACTCGAATTCCCATGTCTCGAGGCATGAAAACTGGAAAAGCAGTGCTGGGAGCTCTTGGCACCACAGATGTTAAAATGGAAACAAATGCAGAGACCCAGGGCATGCACATTGAGCTGAAAAAGTCAACTCTCAGCAATGGAGCTTTTCAGGGTGGAGGAAAGGGATGAAAGGACCGAGCAAATAACACCAAGTTTACATTTAAGTCTCCTGCCAAAGAAAATAAATTATCTTTGATTGCCAGTTTCTGCAAATGTAATGTAATGTGCAGATGAAGATTTTGCTTGCCTTCCAGACAGTGGAGGAAACATGCCAAAGTTGTTGCCTTTACAGCAGGAACATGTCAGTTAGTGGCAACCAAGAGGTTAGGGCTGGTTATCATGAGCAGTTAGCCCCTAGATGGTGTGACTACATGATTATGCTGGCAAAAAGCCTGCTTCTTCATTGACAGCTATTCAAGTGTAGCTGTGTAGTCTTTTTTTTTTTTTTTTTGCAAGCAACAAATCAGTCCATTTTTTAAAAGGGCTCTTAAAAGCGTGACGCAGACTTATATTTCTCACTGTCTGCTGCATTTAACGTCACAAGATTGTTACTACCTGCGAAGGGCTAGGGACTATGGACTATCCTTGTGATGCCATCAGCCAATCAACGTTGTTGGAACTTAATTTTCCTGCAGGTCCAAAGTGATTACTCACATGGAATTTACGGCTCTGGTGATTGGATCAATAATAAAAATCTGCATATTTTAAAACTGCATACCAACAATTTACAACACTTCTTTTCTCAAATTAAAAAGTAAATTTACAACACATACTGTACCTTTTAAATTAGTATTGTAATAGTGTAGATTATGATTTTTAACTGTGTATAATTTTAGCATTATACCTCTAGAATGTAGATATCAGACATCAGACCAAGCATGTCTGTGTGAAATTCTGTTGTGAATTGATAAGTCTCACTGATAAGTTTTGTATGTTCTTATATGTTTTTAAACCTGATTACTGATGCTAAGCATGACTTGTAATGAAATACATTTTTAATATTGTTTTTAATACAGTAAATGTGAAAGGTTCTACTTACCATATTTGTCATATTTTTTTAGGCAACATACACAAACTGATATGAAACACTTTCACTAAGAAAAAAATACATTCTTGAAAGCAGCTAATAAGCTTTGATGTGCACATTTAAACACAAGTACTGCTGTAAAACACTACACACACAAGCACACAAAAACTAACATTTCATGAAAGAGAATGAATTATTTATAATATAAATTATTATATAATTAAATTATAAAAATGCTGTATAAAAATCATATCATTAAATCAAATTATTAAAAATGCTGCGTTACAAATGGAAAGCAGAAGAGAAAATTTTTTCAGAATTTATTCAGAATATGCAGATTACCTTACATTTATTCATTTAGCAGACGCTTTTATCCAAAGCGACTTACAAAATAAAGGATACAACATAATCTTAAAGAGACAGTAACACGAAAAGTGCAGTATTACAATTGCAAGTTCCAATAGTATTAAAAAAGTACAAGCCACGACTGAGATTAGAGTGCAAAAATAATTTTTATTTTTTGTTAATTATTATTTATTTATTTATTTATTTATTTATTTTATTAAGAGTGTAGGGTTACGTGTTCCTGATAAGAAATATTTATTTAAATACTATAATTATTTAAATGTTCTCAATTTGCCCACCATTGGTAGGTGTGTTCAAAGGTTTTGGACCCTGGGCAGAGGTGGAAAGTAACAAATTACTACTACTCTCGTTACAGTACTTGAGTACATTTTTCACATTTTTCTACTTTTTAAAGTATAAATAAATAATAGTACTTTTACTTGAGTTGATTAAAAATGAAGTATTCAACAACTGTGATTTTCTGCATATTTCATTTTATTCTGGAAACAAGCCGCTCATTCAGGTACGAGGGAACCGTCTGAACACTTTTACTTGTTTTTAAGGTAGGCAATGTTTTAACTGTGTCAAACATTAACACAATGTAATTAGACATATATGTGAGGATATCTTGTTCACTTGCTACTTTATGTCTAAAACAAACTTTTAAATACCTTAGAAATATACAAGGCGTTGCCCTTGTGGCTGCTACTGGCAGGCTTTTCCCTGCCTCTCTAGGGCTGGGGAGGGGGATTAGGGGAGGGAAAAACAAAACAAAAAAGAGGAGAGGGAAAGGGCAAGGCGGATTGACAGTGAGAGAGAGAGAGGAGAGAGAGAAAAAAAACTTGCTTGCTGGTTTCCCAGACACGCTGTCGCCTGGTCCTCAATCACTCCTCCACCCTCTGGCGGACGACAGCCGCTCCTCCCTGGGTGGACTGGAGCCAGTCCTCCGACCCCTGATGGATGGGATGCCCCTCCGTGTTTTGGCGGCCGGTAGGGAACTCCTCCGCCCCTGGCAGCGGCTCCACCGCTCCAGGCGGCTGGCAGTGAGCCCCTCCTCCCCTCGTGTATGGCGGCCGTTCCTCCGCATCCAGGCAGTCAACAGCAACTCCTCCGTCCCCCGACGGATGGCTGCGGCTGCTCCTTTGGGTGGATGGCAGTGGCGAGGACTCCATGACAGCGCATCCCTCCTCCTTCCCGGGTTTCGGCACTAATGTAATAAAGATAGGTTCATGGGCAATGGAGGAGTCAGGAGACAGCGAACAGTTGAGTGTTTATTATATACTTCAGCTTCACACACGCACACTTTCAAACACAAAGCAAAAATGGCTCTGGTGGCCAACTCAAAGTAACTTTCTGAACTTTTCCTGAGTTCGATTCCGCGTTTGTCAATAATGTTTTTTTTCCATTCTGTTTCCTGTCTCCACTCTTAATATTTTCTATAAATCTACTTATAATAATAAAAAAATTCATATAACGGTAGTTTTACTCTAATAATATTTGTAGTAAACATGTTTTTTTGGCTGAAAATATATTTCATGCAATTTACCATGGTGCTACTACAGTAATATTGTGTTAATATATTAACCATGTTTAATTTTGTAGTTACAATTATTTTACTACAAATACCATGGTGATTCGATGGTTACTGTAGCTGTCGAGGACGTAAGGACAAATCCGTGTTCCAATAATTTTTTTCTGATTCAGCTCTATCATCCCCATTTCATTTCATTGAAGACACACACACTTTATTTTCATAAATGTTCGCAAAGAATTTTAAATGTGGAAATAAAATGTCTAAAGGGAGTAAGTTATTATAACTGAAATGTAAACATTGGTTGTTCTTGAGGTGATCGGAGGTTGGGAGCGAGGTGGGCGTTTTTTCCAGCAAGGCGTCCTGGCATCTAGGTCAATTCTGGAATTCACTGTGAGAAACTTATTTTAAACATAAAAGTATAAGACACATAATACCAAACATCACAGGACACCATCCGTGGCACAAACTGGCTGAATAAATAAAATAAAAACTGTCAATGCTGAAAAATAATTCTTAGCATTTGTTTGAATATTTGAATTGACTTTTAAGTCATCTATATCAAATATCAATATTTATGTGTACAGTGCATTCAGAAAGTATTCAGACCCCTTCATTTTTTCACAATTTGTTATGTTGCAGCCTTATGCTAAAATGCTTTAAATTATTATTTTTTTCACATCAATCTACATAATGACAAAGCAAAAACCATATTTTTGATAACTTTGCAAATTTATTAAAAAGAAAAAACGGAAATATCACAGTGACATAAGTATTAAGACCCTTTGCTATGATGCTTGAAATTTAGTTCAGGTGCATCCCATTTCTCTGGATCATCTTTAAGATGTTTCTACACATTGATTGGAGTCCACCTGTGGCAAATTCAATTGATTGGACATGATTTGGAAAGGCACACACCTGTCTATATAAGGTCTCATAGCTGAAAATGCATATCAGAACAAAAACCAAGCCATGAGGTCAAAAGAACTGCTTGTGGAGCTCAGAGACAGGATTGTGTCAAGGCACAGATCTGGGGAAGGCTACCAAAAAATTTGGATGCATTGAAGGTTCTCAAGAGCACAGTGGCCTCCATAATTCTTAAATAGGAGAAGTTTGGAACAACCAGGACTCTTCCTAGAGCTGGCCGCCTGGCCAAACTGAGCAATCTGGGGAGAATGGCCTTGGTAAGAGAGGTGACCAAGAACCCAATGGTGAGTATGTTTGAGCTCCAGAGATCATGCATGGAGATAGAAGAAACTTGCAGAAGGACAACCATCACTGCAACACTCCACTGATCTTGGCTTTATGGCAGAGTGGCCAGACGGAAGACTCTCCTCAGTGCAAGACACAAAAAAGCACCTAAAAGACTCTCAGACTGTGAGAAACAAGATTCTCTGGTCTGATGAAACGAAGATTGAACTGTCTGGCCTCAATTCCAAGCGTCATGTCTGGAGGAAACCAGGCACCGCTCATCACCTGTGCAATACCATCCCAACGGTGAATGGTGTTTTTTAGCGGCATGAACTGGGGGACTGGTCAGCGTTGAAGGAAAACAGACAAATACAGAGATATCCTTAATGAAAACCTGGTCAAGAGTGCTCAGGACCTCAGACTGGGCCGAAGGTTTACCTTCCAACTGGACAATGACCCTAAGCACACAGCCAAGACAACGCAAGAGTGGCTAAGGGACAACTCTGTGAATGCTCTTGAGTGGCCCAGCCAGAGACCGGACTTGAACCTAATCTAACATCTCTGGAGAGACCTGAAAATAGCTGTCCACCGAAGGTCCCCATCTAACCTGACCGAGCTTGAGAGGATCTGCAGAGAAGAATGGCAGAAAATCCCCAAATGGAGTGTAGATCGATGTGGAAAAATAATATTAAAAGCATTTTAGCATAAGGCTGCAACATACTGTAACAAAAAGTAAAAAAATTAAAGGGTCTGAATATTTTCTGAATGCACTGTATATATAAAAAAGGCATGTTACATGTCTATTGAGTACACAATTTGACAATTTATTTCAAGTTAAAGGTGAAGTGTGTAATTTCTGTGCTACTAGTGGCACCAAACGGAATTACAAAAATAAAGTATGTTTTCAAACAACCATTGTCAACATCCCTCAGACTCATCACACCCTTTCACACACTCTGATTCCCTATGAACAACGAGGACTATAAGGGACGCGTAAGGGCTACAACTCTCACGTATAACCTTAGCCTCCAGCAACGTATTAATATGGGCCTTCACTACATCATACTCTGACGTGGGTATCCGACAGTACCGCTGCCTAACTGGGGTATCATCCAACAGTGGAATGTCGTGCGACAACAAGTTAGTACACCCCAAATCCCCTTTGTGCGCAGAGAACACCGACTGATACTGCCAGAACAAGGCCCTGACACGTTCTTGATCCTCGGGTAACAACACAGATAAATAAGTGGAATTTATCTGTTCTTCAACCATAGGTGCCTCATGAGAGGCTTGCACACTAACAGCAGCCACAACTGTTTTAACCTCAGTAACCCCTGAGGGTAAACTAATGACATAGACACTGGTTAAGGTGCCTAAACGAGTTTGTGGATAAAGCACAATGTCAGTGGTACCAACATTCACCACTGGCACTGAAACAGTGCCCCGACTCACCTACACCAATGACGGCGAGGCCAACAATCCAGCTGGTAAGCCAGACTCAGGGGGCTCAAAAAGCACAGTGTCATGTGAAGACTGCTCTGAACAAGTTGCCATAACTAGTTGTAACGTGCCACCTGGGATCAAATCAAATCAAATCAAATCACATTTATTGTCACACAGCCATATACACAAGTGCAATGGTGTGTGAAATTCTTGGGTGCAGTTCCGATCAATATAGCAGTCATGACAGTGATGTGACATATACCAATTTACAATAACATAAAATTAACACAACACAATTTAAAGTCTAATATACACATAATTACACACAACAATATACAAATAATAACATACACTGTACAGTATACAATACGCACAATATAGATACACGTTATTCAATAAAAATAAAAAAGTATATCTAGTAGTATATATAGAATGTACAGTAGGCTGTATTGTACTGTATTGACATTCAGGCTGTCGGTTGATAGTAAGTTGTTAAGAGAGAATATATATGATAATAATATAATGTATGACAGTCCGGTGTGAGATATAAGAGTAATAAAGTGCAGTGCTGATGTATTTTGATCGTGGGAGATCAAGAGTTCAAAAGTCTGATTGCTTGATGGAAGAAGCTATCATGGAGTCGGCTGGTGCGGGTCCTGATGCTGCGATATCGCCTGCCTGATGGTAGCAGTGAAAACAGCCCATGGCTCGGGTGGCTGGAGTCTCTGATGATCCTCCGAGCTTTTTTCACACACCGCCTTGTATATATTTCCTGGAGGGAGGGAAGCTCACCTCCGATGATGTGTCTGGCAGTTTGCACCACCCTTTGCAGTGCTTTGCGGTTGTGGGCTGTGCTATTGCCGTACCAGGCGGAGATGCAGCCAGTCAGGATGCTCTCTACGGTGCAGGTGTAGAACCGTGTGAGGATGTGGCGGTTCATTCCAAACTTCCTCAGCCGTCTCAGGAAGAAGAGGCGCTGATGAGCCTTCTTCACAACAACTTCAGTGTGGATGGACCATGTGAGTTCCTCAGTGATGTGGACACCCAGGAACTTGAAGCTGCTGACTCTCTCCACTGGTGCTCCATTGATGGGACTGTGTTCTCTGTTCTTTCTTCTTCGAAGTCCACCACAAGCTACTTTGTCTTACTGATGTTGAGGGAGAGTTGTGCTCCTGACACCAGTGTGTCAGAGTGTGCACCTCCTCTCTGTAGGCTGTTTCATCATTGTCAGTGATCAGACCTACCACTGTCGTGTCATCAGCAAACTTAATGATGGCATTGGAGCTATGTGTTGCCACACAGTTATGTGTGTACAGGGAATACAGGAGCGGGCTGAGAACACAGCCCTGTGGGGCTCCAGTGTTGAGGGTCAGTGATGAGGAGATGTTGCTGCCTATTCTAACCACCTGGCGTCTGCTTGACAGGAAGTCCAGGATCCAGCTGCACAGTGAGCTGTTTAAGCCCAGAGCCCGGAGTTTCTCATCTAGCTTGGAGGGCACTATGGTGTTGAATGCTGAGCTGTAGTCTACAAACAGCATTCTCACATAAGTGTTCTTTTTTCCAGGTGGGAGAGAGCAGTGTGTATTGTAGATGCAATGGCATCATCAGTGGAGCGGTTGTTGCGGTAAGCAAACTGCAATGGGTCAAGAGAGAGAGGCAGCACAGAGCAGATGTAATCTCTGATTAGTCTCTCAAAGCATTTGTTGATGATGGGGGTCAGAGCAACAGGATGCCAGTCATTTAAGCAAGTTATTTTTGATTGCTTTGGAACAGGCACAATGGTGGATGCTTTAAAGCATGTGGGGACTACAGACAAAGAGAGGGAAAGGTTGAAAATGTCTGTAAAAACACCAGCTAGCTGGTTCATGCACGATCTGATGACGCGGCCCGGAATGGCGTCTGGGCCCGTGGCTTTGCGGATATTCACCCGTCGGAAGGATCGGGTTACATCCGCTACAGAGACGGAGAGTGAACTAACCTCTGTAGCTTCGGCCGCGAGAGCTCTCTCTGCGAGGGCGGTGTTATTTCCCTCAAAATGAGCATAAAAAGTATTAGCTCATCCGGGAGAGAGGCAGCGGTGTTCATGGCGGAGTTTTTATTCCCTTTAAAGTCCGTGATGATGTTAATTCCCTGCCACATGCTTCTAGAGTTGGTGGTGTTAAACTGTCCTTCAATCTTGTTCCTGTACTGGCGTTTTGCTGTTCTGATGCAGGGCATAACTTCGGAGGGCATAACTGGCTTGTTTATGCTCCTCCGCGTTCCCGGAATTAAAAGCGGAGGTCCGCACATTAAGTGCCGCGGGAACATCGCTATTTATCCATGGTTTCTGGTTTGGATAGATCCATATTGTTCTGGTCAGAACTACGTCCTCCATGCACTTTTTGATGAAACACATTACGCTATCAGCGTAAACCTCGATGTCGTCATCAGAGGCGGACCGGAACATCTCCCAGTCCAACTGATCAAAACAGTCTTGTAGCATAGAATCTGATTGGTCCAACCAGCACTGGATCGTTCTGAGGGTGGGTGCTTCCTGTTTCAGTTTCTGCCTGTAAGCGGGCAGAAGCAGAATGGAAGAGTGATCCGATTTGCCAAATGGTGGGTGGGGGAGGGATTTGTAGCCATTCCGGAAAGGAGAGTAGCAATGGTCCAAAACCCGGTCCCCTCGTGTGTTGAAACTAATGTGCTGGTGGTATTTTGGTACGACTGATTTGAAACTAGCTTTATTAAAGTCCCCGGTTACAATGAACGCGGCCTCAGGGTGCACGGTTTCCTGCTCACTTATAATCCCATACAGTTCCTTGAGTGCCCGGTCTGTGTCGGCTTGTGGGGGAATGTACACAGCAGTGATAATGACCGCTGTGAATTCCCTCGGTAGCCAGAATGGTCAACACAGAAGCATGAGAAATTCCAGATCAGGAGAGCAGAAAGACTTGATAGAATGTACGTTCCTCTGATCACACCAGGATTTGTTGATCATAAAACATACACCACCACCTCTGCTTTTACCTGAGAGGTCTTTCGCTCTGTCCGCTCGGTGCACGGAGAACCCCGCAGGTTCAATGGCTGAGTCTGGAATCTCCACAGACATCCAAGTTTCTGTAAGGCAGATAATACAGCAGTCCCTCGTCTCTCGTTGGAAAGAGATCCGCGCTTTCAGCTCGCAGAGCTTGTTATCCAGAGACTGAACATTTGCCAGTAGAATACTGGGTAGGGGGGTCGATTTTCGTGGCGTCTTACTCTGATGAGAACGCCGGCTCTGTTTCCCCTTTTCCTCCTGCGTTTCCGTGGCCGTGCAGCACAGACAAAGGACTCCGCTTGCGTGTTTGTAAATAGTGGGTCAGCATTGAGGAATTTGAAGTCCAGTTTACGGTGTGAAATTGCTGAACCAATGTCCAAAAGTGTTTGTCTGCCGTAGACAATATGGCAGACAACATCCAAGACAAAAAATATAAGAATTGTGAACAAAACAAACAAAACACTGCCATGTTGTGTCGGAGCTCGCAACGCAGCAGCCATACTCGGCACCATCTTGAGTCCTATCATCCCAGGATCCGCCATACCTTACAACCACGCACCTTAACTGAAACCACATGACCAAAATGAGACTGAGAACGTACTTTATGACAATATTGGAATGCCTGGGTTATGAAACTCGGCACCTGCAATAACAATGGTGATTCAAAAAGAGAAGGGCCATGTTGTCCAAAGAGCTCCTGGTAGCACCGGCTGAGAACATTCATTCCCAAAACTCACAGTACCTGGGAACACAAACTACCAGGAGGGTCTCTGACAACAAGCAACCTGCATCTTGGCATAACCTGCCACAGAGTTCGACATCCAACTCCACATATCCAATGTAGGGGATGTCCAACCCATTGGCAGCGTGGAGTTGCAGATATTGAAAAGACAGAAGGCGATCCTGACCCCATGGCTCAAAATTTTGCAAGAAACTACTCTCCGTTATAATAGATACCATAGAGCCAGTATTTATAAGGCAGAGCACCTGAACCCCACTAATACAGACTACCAAATGAGGGCACGATGACATCAAAGAAGGTACTGAACTAGAGCTCTGAAAAATACTTGAGCCGCCATTCACCCCAACCATGCTGTTGCTCTGCAGCCCGGAGGGTGCTAGTTTTCCGAGGAATGCCCTGCGAAAGGCTGCCTACTCCCAGCTGCAGAAGAGGCCATACAGGAATATGGAGGGTGAAGGGGAACACATTCCCTGTCACACTCTCTGGCAAAATTGCTAAGCTGCTGACATCTTCAACAAATTACAGAACTAGCACGAGAAAGATGATTACGCGGATACAGAGAATGACTACGAGCCTGAGGGGCTTGATTACAATTAGCAACCGCCTGTAGCCGGGCAACACTTTTAGAGAGCTGACCCAATTGGGCTTGCTGTGCTTTCAACAGATCCCTTAACTCACCCAGCTCTGACTTTGATGCACCACGAGTATCTAACGACGGTCCCCCCTGTACCCCATACTGAAGTACAGGAGCTAGAGGAACCGACTGGCTTCGATGCCGAACACCCCCTGGCATCCCCTCCAACTCCTGTGTGATGGCTTCACTACGAATATCCAGCAAACTGGGCAAGGGCAAATGACGCACTAATTGTTTCAACTCTCGATGCAAAGAGCTATCTGCCACATTCGACAAATTGATCACGCAAAAGGGTTTCCGAATTTGGCATAGCATACGGTAACTGTCCCAAATCCAAAGGCCCTTCAAAGCAAGGAAAATTCTAATAGAGTCTCCCCCTCACGTTGCTTATGAGAGAAAAAGGCCTCTTGTAAAGCTACATATGACTAAGAACACACACATAGCTCTCTCAATGCCTGTCATGTATTTACCTGTAATTCCCATGTTGCCCACTAGATGTCCCTAGTTCTTGTTTTTTGTTTCCCTTTGTGTCCTGTTTTCCCGCCATTTTTTATTCCGCCTTGTTTGTTTTGTTTTGAATGTATTAGCCATCAGTCCCTAGTGTTGCTCCCTTTGCCTGCCCTGTGACTACGTGGACTATATTCTAAGTTTTTTCCTCTGTTGGATTGAAAGGGTTTTTTTTGGATGTTTCCTTTCAAGTTTTTTGTTGGATTCAAAAGATTTTTGGATGTTTTCTTTCCCTTGTGGATTAAGCTCTTTGAACATTTGCCTTTTGCTCGCTATGTGTTTTTGTTTTCTTGTGCTTAGCTGACTCTCTTTTTCTAACATGCAAATGTTTTTCTTCTTAAACCTTTGGATTACTTTTAGGTACTGTGTTTGTCTTCCTTTCTGGGTCCACCTAACTGCTCTGTGGCGCAGTGGAAAATCAGTACCACACCGGAGACCCGAGTTTGAGACAGACTCGTGACAATGCCAGAATAATTTTAGTGGGATCCCCCTTTCAATACTAGTTCGATAACGAATCTCTTCTGTTGCCTATCCCTCCAAATGGTCAACCACGAAAAATGCTTGATAAGCAGTAGAAAGATGGCGCGCCTGCATACACGCCTGTACCTCCTCAACCCATTCGTCAATGCTGATGCCAGTCCTGCCATTAAACTTTGGACATCGCCGATCACGAGGTACAAATACAAACCTATCAGGTAGGGTGGCACCAGTACCCGTGGGCGGGGGCAGAGTAACAGGAGCCATCATTTGACACAGACGAGGCTGATGTACGTTCTTGATGCAATTTCTCATTGTCAGCCTTTAACTGTGCTACTAACTCTCTTAACTCATGCAAATCCCTCTCCATAGCTACAAACAGGGACACTACTTACCACTTCTAGAGGGAAACACCAAAAGAGAAAAAGAGGAGACTTACCCACAACTGACATACGCTGCTGCCTTGCCTTTAGAAAGAAAAAAAAACAAATTACAACTCCAAACATACAATAAACAAAGCACCCTCTCAATACTCTCCCCACGTCTCTTCCCGAAATACAGTAGGGTCTCAAAAGAAACAACCTTACAAGACAGAAATAAAATACAAACTCACCCAGAATATGGCAATCCTGCCGACTGCGCCAAAGTGTGGCTGGGCAGTCAGGTACGGGGCAATTACAAGGAAGAAAACAAAAGGGAAGGGGACCAGGCCTCACTTTTCTTTGCAGGCTCTAGTGAAACCAAAACAATTGGGTAGATGGGACGCAATGGAAAAGAAATAAAGGGAACGAATGAGAACCCTATGAATGACACTCTATAGTCGACTATGCCACCCGGAGTACACCAGGAAATAATAGCCCTATAGGAGCACACAGGTTTGTTAGCCAAAGGTAGGGTGAGCACAGAGACATGGGCAAGAGTGTATACAGAGAGGATCACTTTATTGAAGCATACAAAAATTAAAACATTCAATCCCTGCATTTAAAAAGTTTCAACGGTTTCAACATACACATCACAAAAGACTGGTAACAGACATCACATATACAAAACCACAGTTCACCAGTAACAAAACAAAGGTAAAAGGAGAGGGAAGGCTAGCCGCTACCCCCAAATTTCCACCCCACACTTAATACCCACAGCACAGCACACACCTATAAAATTAAATACAAAACTATTACACAGCACTCAGTGGAGACACACCAAATGATGACAGCAGCCAACCCCTCCCACTCTAAACCTTCCCAGCTCCTAAGAATGCACAAAAAATACAAAAAGAACAAAAGAGTCACATACATAAACACCAATGATTAGCCTGTGCTAACAAGCTCCAAGTAATCAGTGGTTTAAACAAAAGAAAACAATCTCAAACCAATTTACACAAACACGATCTCAATTTAACAAATGAAACAAATAAGGTAAATGTGATCAATTTCGACACGTGCAAAGAAAGCACATCACCAAAATAACACATTAACACATTACCCACTGCAAAGAAAACAGAAAAATAAACACAACTATAAAGTAATGAGCTAACTTGAGCTTACCTGTCAATAAGAAACTCAGCAAGTTTGGTGTCTCCATCGAAGCCTGAAAATTTTCTCAAAGTCCTCTACTTTTACTCTGTTGGTGTATCTGTGTCCATCTCTGTGTCTTTTAGCAAGTCTTCGAATTTTGGCTGTAACATCTGTAGGCAAAGCAAAATTAATTTTCCTCTGTAACACATCTGCCATTGTTGTTCATATTTCCCCACTGGCTATGGCTGAACAGCTTTCTACAAGTAGCCACATCCCCCAAACTCACACTATAGGTTGAGCTAGAAAGGGATGGGCGGGACTGAGGGGGCCACTCAAAATATAAAACATCAATGTTTTCCATTTCAAAAAACCTCAACTTGCCGCAAACTTGCCACAAGTTTGCCGATCATTATTTTTACATGCAAATGAGCTAGTGATTCACCGCAAATGTTTGCCACAAGTTTGCAGCTCTTCACTGGTAGTGGTGAACCTTTGGCAAACTTTTGGCAGCAATGGGCAATTTGCAGCAAGTTTACCGCAAAGTTCATTTGCATTTGAAAATGATCAGTGGCGAATTTGTGGCAAGTTTGCACTCTCGATTTTTGTAAGAGTTGATAGTGCCTGGGAGGCTCAGTGTTTATACTTTTGGGGGAGTTAAACCCACAAATGGCTTACTTACAGATGTCAATGAACAATAAACTGAGATAGGAAAACGTATTTTGACACAAAAAAGTTACACACTTCACCTTTAAGATGAGGTAACAGAGTTCTCTGATGACACAATCGAATGCTCGAGATGGGCTATTATCTACTATTGATGTTTCCCATCTCCCATGTGAACACAGACAAAGGTGATGTGGGTCGGGGGTTGTGACACTCCAAAAGATTGAAGGAGATTTGGATGTTTAGATTTTCACTCAGATCTTTGGAAAAAATATAAGTGAACTACCCTAATGCTATTGTTCTGTATAATGTAATCTTACAGGACACAGAGTCAGTACCAGCCTGTAGTGATGGGGGCATGGCCGAGCGACATCTGTGGAGAGTGAGGCTGAGAGAGTGAGTAAGGTAAAGGTTGGCATCTGTGAGAAATCACCTCTAACAGCTGTTTTGTGTTGGCAGCAGAGGTCTGCAACCTGACCCGGGCCCGACAGGACCCAAGAACCCGACTGGTTTCGGGCTGGGTTCGGGTAAGTTTTTCAAGTAGGTCTTCGGGTTTGGGTCAGGTTCGGGTTTGTATGAATGAAAAAATAAACAGGCTTACCGAACTTGTTTTGCAGACATGTGCAAATTGACGAGTTATGGGCCGTTCACACCGAATGTGTTTTTGCGCACATCTGTTCTGTTTTCCCATTGTTTAAACACATGCTGGATGAATGTCTTTGACATTTGCACCGTGTCTCGCTTTTTCTTCAGCATCTCGTGCAGGACCTACACATTTTAAACACCATGTCAAGTTAAAAAGAGTGTACAATTTTCAAAAACGCATGTCGAGACATCTGCGCTCGGTTTCATTCTTCGTTCAGCGCAGATGTCACAAAGATTCAAAATTCTGAATTCTGAAGTTCAGTCTGTAAATACTGCCTGTTCATCTCAGCATGTAGTGTTGCGGAGACACTCTTCAGAATAATGTCCTGAGTGGGGAATCCGAAAGAAATCCTCACTGATCAAGGCACAACATTTATGTCACGCACACTACGCGAACTGTATGAATTATTGGGGATTAAATAGATTCGGACCAGCGTTTCACCCCCAAATGGACGGCTTGGTCGAACAATTTAATCAGATGTTAAAAATATGATTTGTAAGTCCGTGCATGAAGATGCTAGAAATTGGGACAAGTGGCTCAAGCCCCTATTATTTGCAGTTCGAGAGATCCCGCAAGCCTCCACGGGGTTCTCCCCATTTGAAATATTGTACGGGCATCAACCGTGCAGCGTGCTCAACGTCCTATGGGAAAATTGAGAGGAGGAAACAGCAAAAACGAAATTCAATACATTCTTGACCTAAGAGCAAAACTCCACACACTGGGGCAATTAACACAGGAGAATTTGCTCCAGGCTCAAGAACATCAAAGCCGGCTGAATAATAGGGGTCCTCGGCTATGGGAATTTACACCGGGAGATAAAGTTCTTGTATTACTCCCCAAATCAAGCTCTAAATTACTCGCCAAGTGGCAAGGGCCCTTTGAGGTCACACAGTGAGTCGGGGAAATCGATTATGAGGTTAAACGAATGGATAGAGGCGGAGCATGTCAGATTTACCACCTCAATCTCCTAAAACCATGGAGAGAACCGGTCCCCGTTGTGATCGACTTTTGCGATGGTCATTCCAGAGAGGGAGGAGCTCGGACCGGAGGTGAACTTTAAAGCCATAGATCGAGTTACCCCGGTCACTTGCGGAGACCACCTCTCACCGTCAAATTCTCCGACATGTTCTCGCCTCTTCCTGATCGTACGAATCTCATTGAGCACCATATCGAGATTACTCCAGGGGTAGTGGTACGTAGTCGTCCCTACCAATTATCCAAACACAAAAAAAGTGGTTCAGGAAGAATTAAAGGCCATGCTGGATATGGGGTAATAGAAGAATCCCACAGTGACTGGGCCAGCCCAGTGGTGTTGGTTCCAAAGTGTGACGGCTTGGTCCAGTTCTGTGTGGATTATAGAAAAGTCAACGCAGTGTTTAAGTTTAATTTGGACCCGATGCCTTGGATTGATGAACTGCTCAATCGGTTATGTGCGGCTCGCTTTTATTCAACACTGGATTTAACAAAGGGATATTGGCAGATCCCCTTAACTCCCATGTCCCGTGAAAAAAACTGCATTTTCCACACCGTTTGGCTTACACCAATTTGTCACACTTCCTTTCGTTTTGTTCAGGGCCCCGGCCATGTTTCAGCGGCTCATGGACAGGATCCTCAGACCTCACAGCGCTTACGCTGCTGCCTATCTGGATGACATCATTATTTACAGCAATGATTGGCAGTGGCACCTGCAGCATCTGAGGGCTGTCCTGAAGTTGTTGAGACTGTCGGGACTCATGGCAAACCCCAATAATTGTAGTTTTGTTTTGTGAGTAAGAATAGATGTAAATGCTTTGCTTAATCATTAACTATTTCTATTAAGGTTTATATACAGAAAATGAATTTACCATAAATGACAGTGATCATAGTAATATTTTGGCTTTTGTAGTTATTACTGGCTTTTCAAGTGCAGTTTCACTATCACAAACTATACACAATGTCTCTTCAGGAAGCAAACTTGATGGAAACCCAGTTGATGCTTTTGGTTGGGCTACTTCTTTTAAGAGACTTAAAATAAGCATTCTCCATAGTGCGCTGAAGGTTAGTTTAGGGATTGTTGGTGAGATATGCTAAGTGTTGTGGAATCAGGGAGTGATTTGGTTCAGATACAACAATTCTTTATTTGTTTGAAACAAGTGACATTTTGCAATGTTTTTGAGAGGACAGGACATTCTGGGCCTTGGACAGGGGCAGTGACAAGTACCGGCAGTGGAATTGTAATAATTCTTAAAACAACTGTAATGAAACTGATAATGGGCTTGTGTATGGATACAGTTATTCACATTCACAGTAGACAGAAGAACAAACTCACATTTGTTAAACACTGTCGAATCATCTGCTCTGTTATCCCATGCAGAATTAAGCCAGTCATGCAGTGATTCAGTAGCAGCAGATGAACCAGCCTTATCACAGTGGTTATTTGCATTACCTGAATGTAACAATCTATGAACTGGAGCATTGAACAGATTAACAAATTTAGCAATGCAAGATGCACTTGCTAAAATAGATACACTACAATATTTGAAAGCATGATCTGATAACATGGTGTAGTTCTAATGACCTCCCCAGACCACAAGATTACAGACCAGACCAGACCAGTTATGGACACTGCTAATATTGTTACGGTCTCTTTAAGAACAGCACATCACGTAACATTGAACACATGATTGTTCTGTGCAGTTTTGTGGAGTTTTAGAGAGCTGAAACTACTGTGGCATGACATAATTCTAACAAGTAGACTATTGATTTACTATGAGACATAAAAGTTATTCAGAGTCAGGAAAACACACACCTTTTAAACCCTTAAAACATCTGTCAAACCAAAGGTCAAGCCATGGGCATTTAAAACACACTTCTTGTAACCACAAAACAGACTTCCTGTCAGACACATCTGACTAATGTTATCAACCAAAGGGCAAACTACGGTCAGAGACATCTCGTTATTGTTATTAGACATAACCTGTCAAGTCATTAAGTTTATTGTTATCTCTCAAACAGACTTCCTGTCAAAACATTCGGTCATTCAAACATCAAACACACATCTGGCCAGACATTTCCAGTTATGGTTATTAAACATAAACATCTGTCAACAACTTCCGGATGTGCCCCCTCATCAATCATTTTGACATAAACCCCCCCATATGACTACTTTTGTGGTACTGGAAATTTAAGCTAAGGAACCAATCAGAACATTTCATAGTATATTTGCTAACCAATAATATTTTTCATTTGAATAAGGGGCAGGACATTTCTAGAGCCTAAGGGTGCTTACACCTAGGGAAAGCTCAGATGGAGCGTTTGGCATGTAGAAGTGTGAAGGGTCAGTTTTTAAGGCGTGTTCCACACAGGGAAGATGCGGTCATGGATAGAGATGGCTATTTAAAAAAAACAGTTTAATCAGGGACTAAAAACGGTTCAAGGAAAGAAAACTGAAATCGAACGAAATTTTTAGCAGAACGTAACTGAGTGATTTTCAAATGTTCCGGAGTGAAAACTATATTTTTAAAATGTTAATCCAATACATTTTTCATGAAACTAAAGGCCAAAAGGTTTATCATAAAACTGCTGCATCACACATTTATTTGCCTAATTGCCCGTTTGTGGATGTCACATTCTCTGAACGAAGACCTTTTTAACAACTATGTATAATTACTACATATAAATGTACAGCTAATCCAGATACAAGCAAAACATTATTATCAGAGGTAAAAACTACATTTCTCAGTTGTTTCCAAGTCTTCACTGAATTATTGTTAGATATGATGCATTAATACAGATTTGATGCTGTCGGGGTTTGACTGAGAAGAAGATCTGTAAATAAAATTATACTTAACTGTTAATAAACTGCTTGTTATGATTTCTATGCCGATAAATCCACCACACAGGAAAAAAATATTGCTTATTTTCGCTTATTTTGGTGAGGCAAGTGGCATATTTTGGGCTTGTTCCTCCAGATCATGTTGCTTGATTCTCTTGCGAGATCTGGCAACTCTGCAACTGGTATTTTACCCACCCCTTAGCGCAGAGTACTGTCATTTAATAAACAACGTTATTAACCGTTTTTTATTTTGTAATAACCGGTAACATTTTGGAAAGGAGGCTGTGGAACTTCTGAACTGGAACGAAGAAATACAGTTTTTGCTCAGAACGAACCGAAATGAAAAACATTTCGTTTTTAGTCCCTGGTTTTAATCACCACTAAATTTTTATTCTTTTTTCCACTTTTTATTATTTATCCTTATTATTGCTACTTGTCTTTCTTTTCATTTTCTTTTTTTCCCTCCTCTTTTAGCCTGTAGGACAGGAACCCATTGAAAATCAGATCTTCTGAATTAGGCCAGGAAAATGTGATTTTTGCTTTTAAACTCTGTTTTTTCCCCATGTATAAATAAATAAACTCAAACTCAAAATATATCTTAATGACAATGTATCAGTAAACATTGAAACTTTTCTCCAGGCTCTCTGAAATTCTCTTTGGTCAACGGTTACATACACCAGAGTGCGTTGCAGCAAAATTTTTAATTTTTTCAACTTTTGGTTGCATGAGGGAGCAGGGCTGTAGCTAATGGGGTGAAAGGTGGTAACGATTCTAGGGGCCCACAGGTCCCGTGGGGGCAACAACAAATTTTAAGACTGTAATTTGTAATATGAAAGGGGCCCAGAACAATATACAGTCAGGGGGCCCAGAATTCCCTGCTACGGCCCTGTGATGGAGCATCACTATTGGAAACCCTTGCATTTTCCCTCTCCGTCCTTCCAACGCACCATTCCCCATTGAAATCTATGCATTTGTAGCGTTCTCTGATGCAGCGTTAACTCGTGTGTAGGCGCCCAAAAACATTTCAAATTTTGCTGCAAGGCACTCTGATGTAGGCATCCGTTGATCAAAAGGAATCTCAGACGGGATTAGTTGCGCTTGTGAAATCGAAGAAAAACAAAACAAACATGGCGGACAAACTCAAACATGCGGTGTATTCATTCCCTGTCCTCTATTATCTTTCTCTGTCAGGCTCAAAGGATAAAAATTAATGTAAAAATAAATATTGAAATTAATATATATATATATATATATATATATATATATATATATATATATATATATATATATATATATATATATAATTTATTTATTTATTTATTTATTTTTTAAAGAGCAAAATTAAGTTATAAAGTACTTATTGGTGAAAAATGAATGACAGTCGTTTATTTTTAATGTTGACAGAGCTCGTCTTTTATAGGGACCAATCAGATCTCAGAACGACAGCGAATGGCATGACGTCATGCCGCCACTTTCTGTCTATTGGCTGCTGCGCTTCCTTGTTTACCGGCTTGTCATGAGCATCTGTGCTACTGAAATACTCTTAATTTCTGTTAATGGTGCTTTCACTAGGCGTTAGAACACACTATATCAATGTTATCAGCGAGATAATACACAAAACATACTATCATATCAAATCATACAACATATTTGAAGGTATATGATTGTGCCTGATCGCTGTCCGCTCGTCTTTAGAGGATTAAAGAGCGATGATGGCGTCCAGCTATAACGCGAAGGATGAGAATGGCCATCATCCCGGATCGGTGGACTCCAGCGGCCCGAGCGCCGTCAAAAGTAAAAAGTCCGATAACACGGACTTTAAACAGCAGCGGTTACCCGCATGGCAACCCATCCTGACCGCCGGTACCGTCCTGCCAGCCTTTTTCATGATCGGACTCATCTTCATCCCCATTGGCATCGGACTATTCGTCACCTCCAACAACATCAAAGAGTTTGAGGTACTAAAGGAGAACATGTCATCGTGACTTCAAACTGTACAGCCTTATACTAATATCCTATTATACATAACATCCTCAAAAATATCAATGTTAGCATTATAGCTGATTTCAGGCATTCTGTCATTAAACAACACAGTTATTTTGTATTAGCACATGTTGGTTTTGTTCTAGATCGACTATACTGGTGTTGACATGTCCAGTCCCTGTTTCAACTGCTCGCAGAACTACAGCTGGAACAGCACAAGTGCCTGTACTTGTTCTGTGCCCTTCACTCTAGACCAGCCTTTTGAGGTCAGTATACTTTCCTCCTCGTTCTCATCTATATATCCATGTACAATTGCCTGTACCCGCTTAGTGCGCTTCACCTTCGACTAACTGTTTAAGCTTTCATATCTGAAAACGAGTGACCCCAAGCATACCTCCAAAGTTGTGGCAAAATGGCTTAAGGACAACAAAGTCAAGGTGTTGGAGTGGCCATCACAAAGCCCTGACCTCAGTCCGATAGAAAATTTGCAAGGACGCTTACAAACCTAAATGTTGCTTTTCCCAAAAGGAGTTTAAAAAAAAGAATTTTATTTTTCAAACTTGGAAGTGAAATAGACATTAAGTTTTTCTTCCTACTATTTAAATAGTTTTTATTAGTTTAAACTAATTTATTACATAATCAATACCCATACCTTAATACTATTTAAACTGTTTCTTCACTCTATTAAACCATACAATAAATCTACCCATCATTTATGTTCATTTTGGAGGAGTAAATTACCTGATATTTTCTCCAGACTCATGTTCAGCAATATTATTTACACAATGTTGATTCATTTGGTTGAATATAATTATACACTGGTGGCCAAATGTTTGGAATAATGTACAGATTTTGCTCTTATGGAAAGAAATTGGTACTTTTATTCACCAAAGTGGCATTCAACTGATCACAATGTATAGTAAGGACATTAATAATGTGAAAAATTACTATTACAATTTGAAAAAAAATTTAGAACTTCTTAAACTACTTCAAAGAGTTCTTATCAAAAAATCCTCCATGTGCAGCAATGACAGCTTTGCAGATCCTTGGCATTCTAGCTGTCAGTTTGTCCAGATACTCAGGTGACATTTCACCCCACGCTTCCTGTAGCACTTGACATAGATGTGGCTGTCTTGTCGGGCACTTCTCACGCACCTTACAGTCTAGCTGATCCCACAAAAAGCTCAATGGGGTTAAGATCCATAACACTTTTTCCAATTATCTGTTCAGTGTCTGTTTCTTTGCCCACTCTAACCTTTTCTTTTTCTTTTTCTGTTTCAAAAGTGGCTTTTTCTTTGCAATTCTTCCCATAAGGCCTGCACCCCTGAGTCTTCTCTTTACTGTTGTACATGAAACTGGTGTTGAGCGAGTAGAATTCAATGAAGCTGTCAGCTGAGGACATGAGGCGTCTATTTCTCAAACTAGAGACTCTGATGTACTTATCCTCTTGTTTAGTTGTACATCTGACCTTCCACATCTCTTTCTGTCCTTGTTAGAGCCAGTTGTCCTTTGTCTTTGAAGACTGTAGTGTACACCTTTTGAAATCTTCAGTTTTTTGTCAATTTCATGCATTGTATAGCCTTCATTCCTCAAACAATGATTGCCTGACAAGTTTCTAGAGAAAGCTGTTTCTTTTTTGCCATTTTTGACCTAATATTGACCTTAAACATGCCAGTCTATTGCATACTGTGGCAACTCAAAAACAAACACAAAGACAATGTTAAGTTTAATTTAACGAACCAAATAGCTTTCAACTGTGTTTGATATAATGGCAAGTGATTTTCTAGTACCAAATTAGCAATTAAGCATGTTTACTCAAGGATAAGGTGTTGGAGTGATGGCTGCTGGAAATGGGGCCTGTTTAGATTTGATAAAAAAGACTTTTTTCAAATAGTGATGGTGCTGTTTTTTACATCAGTAATGTCCTGACTGTACTTTGATCAGCTAAATGCCACTTTTCCAATTTCCTTCTGAAACAGCAAAATCTGTACATTATTCCAAACTTTTGGCCGCCAGTGTATGTATGTCGAATAAGCTGTGATCTTGACTTGGTCTGAAATCTCTTTTTGGAAATGTATTGATCAAGTAAGTTGACTTAAAAATAACCTTAGATCTCATGTATTATGCAATAGTATTTTAGAGTGCATTTTATTGATCATGCCTGTTAACAGGTTGAAATCGAATTGTTTCCCCACACACAAGATAACAGATTTCTCATTATTTATTTATTTATAAATGGCCTTGAATGTGCAGCACTTGAAAGCAGATGTACTTAGAAACCATTTTAAGTTTAGGCCTTCCGTGCGATTCATGCCATTAAGAAAACGCAGTTTCACAATTAATAAGACACCATATGCCTATCATACATTATGTGACATTCAACTAATAATACCAATTGACATTTTAAAAACACATCCACGCACGAAAGCCAGAACCAAGGAGTCTAATACCAAGAAAAAGCTCTCTAATAATATTTGCGATTTCAGTTTTGTTTGATCCGACACTGAATGCTTAAGCAGCCTAATTTACACATAGAAAACTCCTGATGTTGCTATAACAATACAAAAACACTTACCAATTTGCTTGAAGTGCAAATCAGTCCTCCTTTCCTGTTTAATTAATCAATTGCACGATCATGCAGAACATCTCAGGTTTTTAAATCCATAAGGATCTCTTTCTCAATGGTGATAGCGGCAGTGATGACATCCAACTCGTCAGCAAGATCTCGCGCTCTTCGCTTTCAAATTACGTACATCGCTTAAAGCGTGATTGCATCATTCAAGGCCAGCTAGAAGGCCTGGACTGTGACATAGCCTAAAGATCACACCCACCAAGAACAAATAAATCATTCTGATTGGCTGATGAATCTGACAATCTGACATTAGATGCGCATTCATTTGCATTGTTGAGGGATTCTGTGGAAATTCTGAAGGCCTGACAGGGTGGAGCTCAGACTCACACGCTGCTTCAGCTCACAAGCTTGGCTTCGGGCATGTGATTTGTGAAACAGTTGTCACACTTTGTTTGTAAGTATTGAGGAATAAATTCTGATTGGATAAACTTTTTGTTTTTTGCTATTCGTTTGTAGAATAATTAGGAGTGGAAAGCAATTGAAAATACATAGGCATAAAGGTCAATGAGAATGAAAGAATTAAAACATATATATTCGTTAGGCATGTTACGCCAGCAGAGAAGGTTTTGCTGGCCCTGAGAATTCGCCACTGATAAAAACACTGAAGTCACCCAAGGACAAAAGTTGTTGTGCCTCGTCACTGAATGTTTTTTTTAATACTATGACCTGTGTCTTTTCTTTCATAGAGTAATGTTTTCATGTATTATGGACTCTCCAACTTCTATCAAAATCATAGACGTTACGTCAAATCAAGGGATGATAGTCAGTTGAATGGCGATAAAAGCTCTTTACAGGTAAGTCATTTGAGATAATACCTTTACAAATCTTTCTGATAGCTAAAACTTGTCCTGGCATTTAGATTGATTCCATTTTATTTTGGATATAAAGACATACAGGGAAATTAATAATGATGAATTGCACCTGCTGAAAGCACCATTTATTTGTATACGTCTGTGCTCTTTTAGCACCTTTTCCCAAAATAAATTATGTAAATGAGGCAATGGTGCAAATGCAGCCGCAAAATCTGTGCTGAACGCAAAATGCATGCCGAAATTTCCAATCTTGTTGGCTCAAAATGCATAAATTGTACTAGAGTAGCCTACACCTCATGTCTGGATTTATTGCCGATTATAACACTATCCTCCATCACTAGTAAATTTACACGAACATCTCTTTTTAATAAAAAACAAAAATCAAATTACCATCTCCTTTCTGTGAGCGTTAATAGTGTGTATAATAGTGAGAAAAGCGCTATCTATAGTAAGCTTAATTTACATAAAATGAGATGTGACGCAAGTGAATTAGTAACGCTTTACAATAAGGTTGTATTTGTTAACTACTGCACATTAATAAACATCAGCTAACAATGAACAATACTTTTACAGCTTTTATTAGTTTTGGTTTGTTTAATTCAGTATCTACTAATACATTTATAAAAAGAAAAGTTAAAAGAAAATGTAATTAAAAAAAATGTAACATTAGGTCAGGGGTTTTAAAACTTTTTGAAGACGAGGACTTTTAAATATGTCGACCCCCTTGCGAGGGACCCCCTTCCTAAAATATAAATGCAGCTGTATATTTTCATGTAGTATATTTGTATATTTTCTGATATTATAGGCAAAATGTTGTTTGCAAAATTAAATAACTTACTTTTATATTGGCATTGCAGTAAAGACAAAATAAATAATTAAAATCTTATCTGGGAAATATTTACACTGAAAAATATTTTAAGTGGGGTTTATTAAAAAATAAAAAAAATGCAGAAATTGCTAGTAAATTTAACACCATATTTTCAAGTAAAGGCTACACACAATTCTTGGTGGTTTTAATTAGAAATTCTCAAGTAAAGTTTTAATTGTAATTTTAATTTATTTGTATTTTATTTTTTTACAAATAAATTCAATGATAATAATATTTAAAAAAAATTTAGAGCAAATTTAAAGAAAATGTTGCCTAACAAGGAGAGATACACAAGTACAGACTATTTTTGATAGTATGTACATTACATGGTTGGAGAGACGAACACTTAAAAATACATAATATAGTTTGTAATATAGTATTTCATAATATATATATAAAAAACTATATACAGCATAGTTTTCATTTCTTAATGTTAAAAACTAACCTGTTAGTAGAATAATGATGACAAATCTCATGATTCTGTAATCATCTGAAACCATAATTTCAAAAACAAACAAAAAGCAAAACACAATTTTTCATCTGAAATTTTCGGTGGGTCTCCTAACACTTCCTTGCAGCCCCGTTGGGGTCCCCGGCCCCCAGTTTGAAAACCCCTGCATTATGTAATGCATGATGAGCTAACATTAACATTACAAATGAACATTAACCAAGATTAATAAATGCTGTAAAAAATATTGTTCATTGTTATCTAATGCATTTACTAATGTAAACAAATACAACCTTATTGTAAAGTGTTACTAGGGAATTTCACTAAACTTTATGAAGAACCTTTATATGAAAGGTTTGATCTAATGTGTTTCCTCACTTAAAACAGATTTTTAGATTTTGAAAACATTTTTAGAGCTTGAATGCCATCGGCCTTCCAACCATGACTAAAGCTTATAGCTTCTCTTACTTTTGTGAGAAACGTTCATTTCTGTTTCATGAAATGAATTTGAAATCAGAGTATATCAATAAATTCAAACAGTGCTGATTTTGATATAAGCCTACTTTCAGTTTCAAGTCATTTGTTTTCCAGAAACCAAGTAAAGAGTGTGAGCCATATCAAACAAGTGATAAGAAGCCCATAGCTCCTTGTGGTGCTATTGCTAACAGTCTCTTCAATGGTAAGAAACAAGTGAACATGTGACCATTGCCACCATAAGCTTTTATAGGAAATAGACTGCCTTAAACTTACCATCATTTTATAAAATAGCTTCTTCAACCTTACTCTGTTTTCTATTTAATTCTCTTCATATTTTTAGATACTTTGGAGCTGTTTTATATCCATCCAAATGGAAGCAGAATAGCTATTCATCTGGGAAAGACTGGCATCGCTTGGTGGACTGACAAACATGTGAAGTTCAGAAACCCTGGAGGAAACGACAACAATCTTTCTGTAGTGTTTCAAAGTAATTAAAACTTAAGATGTCAGACTGACGGATACAATTAATTGATCTCCAAGGGTCATTTAATTTAGATTACAATTACAATAATTTGACAATGGTTATACTTTTGTAAAAATTAGTTTAGCCTTGAAATAATGTTTCTGAATTAAACGTAGATTTTAAAAGGCCCGCCTCCACTCGGTATTCCTCGACTGATTGACAGCAACCTTACCAGCATCTGTTATTTGCCATCACAGATACAAGCAAGCCTGTGAACTGGCGCAAGCATGTATATGAACTGGACCCCACTGATCCTGAGAACAATGGCTTCATAAATGAGGATTTCATTGTATGGATGAGAACAGCTGCTCTCCCCACCTTCAGAAAACTCTATCGCATAATTCAGAAGAAGAAGGTCAACATGACCCCAACATTACCACCAGGAAACTACAGCCTGGAAGTGACCTACAGTATCCTTTGGAGTTTTGTTTTAATAGCTTTATGTATAATTTGTGTGGTTTATCTCAGGGTGTTCGGAAAGATGGCTGATGTTGACTGAACTCGCTTTGAAAACTAGTTATCAGACAAATGAATAAATCATAGTGAAACAAACCAAAAAAATCATTTACTGCACCTTTTATAGCTTCATATACAGTAGGCTTCAAAAGTTAGAATGCACGGTGAAAATCTGGGATTCAAAATGTAATTTAAACTGGAAATAAATGCAGGATTTTGAAACAAAGAAATGGGTAAAAAGAATAAGAAATGTTTAAGATTCTGCACTATTTCTAGGTAACTAATTGAATAAGCAAATTTGTGATATTGACAATGGGTACATGCACAGAAATACGCTGATAATCAGCTTATTCAAGAAATCTGACAAAGCAAGAAACTGCATTTACGTGAGTTTTTAAATCACTGGGTTATTCTCGGCGGTTGATGTCAAAACATAAACAGGCATGCGCACAGCACTTGCGCACATTGGAGAAACCAGTAAAGGTGTTACATGCAATGAAGGGTAATGGGCAAAAATCGATTCGTTGATCGATTTTTGCTAAAACCGTTTATGACTTAACCCTGATAAAGGAAACCATTTAAAGGAATATTCCAGAATCAATACAACTTTAGCTCAATCGACAGCATCTGTGGCATAATATTGATTTCCACAAAAATTTACTTCGACTACATCCCTATTTTATGAAAAAAAAAAAAAAAAGCAAAAATCTGGTTTACGGTGAGGCACTTACAATGGAAGTGAATTGGGGCCAATCCGTAAACATTAAAATACTCACTGTTTCAAAAGTATAGCCACAAGACATTAACTATATGAGTGTTATCATGAGTTTAGTGTGATAAAATTGCCTACTAACCTTTTTCGTTTAAAGTTATATCCAATTTTAAAACTTTGTTGCCATGACGACGCAACTTTGTAAACCCTAATACCTTAAAACGACCATAAAAACAATTAAACAATGTTACAGCTCAAATAATACATGTGTTTTAACAGAAGAATTAATGTAAGGGCTTTTAAAAAATTAGAAGCTTCACAATTCTCCCTTTTAAACCCTCGATAAATTGGCATCATTCGCTTCCATTGTAACTGCCTCACTATAACCTCGATTCTTTCTTTCTTTCTTTTTTTTTTTAAAGACAAGGAGGGGCAAGTCAAAAGTAATTTTTGTGGTAATCAACATTATGCCACAAATGCTGTCGATTGAGCTTAACTTGTTCTGAACTCGTAATATTCCTTTTAGCATAATCGATGTAAGATCGTGCAATTAAAATAAATATGCTCATTGTTAACTCCCTTGTATGAAAGGTCAGATTTCCTTGCATTCATTGAAGCACACAGGATGCTCTTTGGAATATTCTCAAATCATGCTGGGATAACTAGGATCATCATGTCAAGCAAAAGGGAGAAAAATGCAAAATACAGCTCTTAATTTTTTGTAGAGCTGTAGATTTTGCCCAGCATTTTCCCAAGTGGACTTTTTAACCCCTCATGTATGTGAAATGTACATTATATGTAAGCAACAAGTAGTAAACATGTCTTACAAAAGAAGCAACAGTGTGTTGTACTAAAACAACAGAAGTTGTATATTTGGATTTCTTTAATTATGTGACCCCAGATTACCCAGTGCGCAGCTTTGATGGCCGCAAGCGAATGATCCTCAGCACGATTTCCTGGATGGGAGGGAAGAACCCTTTCCTGGGCATCGCCTACATCACGGTGGGCTCTGCGTGTTTCTTCCTGGGAGTGGTTCTGCTGATCATCCACCATAAATACGGCAACCGCAACAACAACACTGACATTCCCAATTAACACACCATTGTCTACACCTATACGCTGATGTAAGATATACTGTACAAGCATGAGAGTCACACAGTTACACTTTAACTTATCTGTCGTATCTCATGCTGGAAGATATGTGTGCACATAGGTAGCCAGAGGGACTACTTGCAAATGTATTTTTTATGCACTGGAATTTTAATGATCTATTTAAGCATTTAATCCCTCCACACCAAAGCTTGTTATTGAACTCAGTTGCTCTTTCTACATAAAGTATTGTGTGATGAGGACAGTATGATGGTGCTATGGAGCAACTTGACGATGATGTCATACGGTGAAACTGTATTTGGGTATTATTGCTGATAGTATGGTACAATCATAAATCATGAGTTTTTAATTGATTTTTTTTTTTTTTTAAAGGAGTCATGACATGCCTTTTTTATTATTTTAATACGTTCCTTGAGATTCATATATAATATTAGTTTTTGCACACAAAAAAAAAAAAAAAAACTTGTAAAACATGATCATTTTCCACCCTCATTCTGAGCCTCTGTCAGAAACGCTCTGTTTTGGTGCTACTTCTCCTTTAAGACTTGACAGTAAACATCCACTGTTCTGAATGGCTCTCTGCTCTTGACTGACCAGCCATCTCACTGCTCACCGATACTTGGTGGGGCAGCATAAGTGATAAGGTAAAATAGGCGTTGATGAGGTGTTGTGGATGCGGTCAGATGCATATGTCTACCACAGTGTGACATCCCTGACATCAGAAAGTAGAGAACGAGTCGTTCTGGCATTTTGGTTTCAACAAATGCTGTTTTTGCAGTGAGGAGGAAGTTTTGAAGTCTGAAACTTACAGTAGGTTATTATAGTGCAATGACCTCTTATATGTCAAAAGATTAAGGAAAATGTGATTCCTCGTGTCATGACCCCTTTACAAGGATTACATATTTATAATTAGATGTACAGTTTGACTCGATCAATCAGCAACAATTGTCTGAATGTATTATGTGAAATGCTAAACAGTGAGTGTCCAGGTATGATGATTAAAGCTTGTGTGTTCATTTTTTTAGTTTACTATATGTAATGTGTAGTTTAAAAAGATATGCGTGTTTAGTATTTGTTAAAGGAATAGTTCACCCAAAAATGAAAATTCTCTCATCATTTACTCACCCTCATGCCATCCTAGATGTGTATGACTTTCTTTCTTCAGCAGAACACAAATGAAAATTTTTAGAAGAATTTATCAGCTCTTTTGGACCTCACAATATAAGTGAATGGGTGCCAGAATTTTTAAGTTCCAAAAATCACACAAGTCAGCATAAAAGTAAGCCATAAGACTCCAGTGGTTAAATTATTGTCTCCAGAAGCAATTTGAGAGGTGTGGGTGAGAAGCAGATCAATATTTAAGTCCATTTTTACTATAAATTCTCCTCTCTGCTTAGTTAGGCTGCACTTCAACTTTCACATTCTTCTTGTGTTTTAGGTTTCACATTGTTTGTGCATATCGCCCCCTACTGGGCAGGAAGAAGAATTTCAAGCAAAAATGTACTTAAATATTTATCTGTCTCACACCTACACCTATAAAATCACTTCAGAAGATATGGATTTAACCACTGGAGTCATATGGATTACTTTTAGGCAGCCTTTATGTGATTTTTAGAGTCTCAAAATTTTTGCACCCATTATGGACCCACAGAGCTGAAATATTCTTCTAAAAATCTTAATTTCTGTTGTGCAGAAGAAAGTCATACACATCTGGGATGGCATGAGGGTGAGTAAATGATGAGAGAATTTTCATTTTTGGGTGAACTATTCTTTTAAGACATCCTTTATCCAGCTTATTTCTGCACATGTGTTTTGTTGGGCCAAAGTCATGATAATAAACAAGAAAATGCATGAGCACTGTGGTTTGCATGATGGCACGACGGTGAGTAAATGATGAGAAATTTTCATTTTTGGGTGAACAATCCCTTTAAGTGGGGGTGTGAAACCCTCCACTATTGGTGAAGCACAGACAAATGATTACTGGGAACAGTGGACTGGACTAGGGCAAAGAACTCCATTTACAATTTCACTTGAGAATCAAATTGAATAAACTGTTGTCCATTCAGCACCCTCGATTGGTATTGGAATGCATAAATTTTTTGCTACTATGCTAAGTGTAGTGCACTATTTTGTAAATAAGCTAAGATGTCAAGTAGTGATGCTCGATTTTCTAATGAATTCTTTTTTTGTGCTGGTTCATTTTAAAGATTTGATTGAATCGATTCGCAAAGCGTTTATCGTTAAATCACTGGGAGAAATTTACTTGGGAGTAACTGTAAGGGGAATGATATGCAAAATATACAGTACCTAACTGGACAAGGGTTTTTATTGTATTCAGGGTATCATGGTATACATCTGGAACAAATAAAGTAGGATCTCAAATAGTGTGACAGCATTGAAGTAGAACACTTCATTTTACATTAAACTAAAAAAAACACCCCAAGCTGTCATTCATCTAAAAAATTTTGGAAAAGGTTGTCATTTCTCAGCTCTCCTCCTATCTGAATTCTTTTAACATCTTTGTCAAATTTCAATTGAGTTTTAGAGTGTTGCATAGCACTGAGTCTAGACTGTTGAAGGTAACAAAATACTAGATCTTAGCACAGCATTTGATACAATTGACCATGACATTCTTTTAAATTGCTGAAAGTGTGTGGTGGGCATCAAGGGGGGTTACCTTTGAGTGGTTTGATTCTTATCTCAAGGGGAGAACCTTTTCTGTTAATATTGGTAGTCATTCCTCATTGCCAGCACCCATTAGGTATGGTGTCCCACAGGGTTCCATTTTGGGTCCTCTTTTATTCTCCCAATACATGCTCCCATTAGGTTCTATTTTCCAAAGGTATAATCTTTAGTAACATTGTTATGCTGATGACAATTTTATCTGCCACTTAAATCAGACTGTAGTTCCTTAGGGAATCTTTTTATTGTTTTTCTGATATTAAATCTTGGATGGCATAAAATTTTCTTCAGCTTAATAAAAACAAATCAGAGGTAATTGTTTTTGGTTCTCCTGCCTCGGGTATTTCTGTTGAAAATTTGTTAGATCCCCTTTTTGCTAACGTACATGATAATCAAATGTCAAAAATCTTGGTGTCATTTTGGACTCCTCTATGGCCATTGACAGGCACAGGCAGGTTTGTGCTGTCATTAAGGGGAGCTTTTTCCAACTTCTATCGATTTCAAAGATAAAAGCTTTTCTTTCACAGAAAGATTTTGAAATAGCCATCCATGCACTTATTTAGTCTCAGTTGATTTATTGCAATTCTTTATATTTTGGATTGCCACAATCTACCCTTTCTCACCTTCATTCAGACAATAACATCAGTTATTTTATTGCATTTAATTTTAACATATTTACTTATTCTGTCCCTGAGCAAAAAAAAAAAAAAAAAAGTTGTTAGCTACACTAAGCTATTAACAATAGAGCACAGCAGTGCCCATCCACGTTTTCCGCCATCTTGGTTCCGGAAGTATTTTTCCCGATCATTTTCCATAGGCTTTTCATAAAATCCTTCATATAAGAGTTGTAAGCCATGAGCCAAACCAACCAGCTCTGAAGTAAATCACAACATTTCAAACAAATCAAAGATACAAAACTGTCTACTTTACGTTTTTCAATAGGACACGAAATACAATCCCATGAAGCATTGCGAATGATGTAATTGAATAAAAACGATGGGAAAATATAAAACTATTGATTTGAGGTTGTTGATTATAAGTATAGAATCTAAATATTTTAAGTTTACTGCAAAATATTCAGATATATGCAAATATTTGTATGGAGAGCGACTTGATTGCATCATTCACAGTGCATCATGAAATGCTTTGTTGGCCGCAGTTCATTGGTGAATATTTCTCTTCAGGATCATGGGTAGTGTAGGTTACGCTATTAAATGCAATTTTTATAAAATGAAGTTGAAATAACATGGACCAATGGCTTCAACAAAGGCATATACAACCGATGAACCACCTCAGCATTGAAAATCAATACGTCTAGAGCTGTTTAGCTGTGACGTCGATTTGTGGGCGAACCCGGAAGGCTAATTTGCCATGGGTTCCCTCAGGAATTTGCTGTGGTTTTTATAATAGGGTTTTTCAATTTATGAGTAAAATATGGTCTGTGGTAAACATTACTTGAAGATACTTGAACATTTTATTTTATTTTTTTACGAAATGGAAAACCGTAGTAGTTCTTTTCTAGCTACTTGTTAGCAACATACTTAAAAAAAATAAACACGGCAGCTACAAAATTCAGATTTGGGGTATGACTGTGTGTAATTTATGTTGTAGAATAAAATGATCAAGTATCATGAGTCTGTGTTTGTTTGTAGCTTGCTAGCCTGCTTAGCATTACTTATTCCTCTATATCCCTTTGCCATTTTACCGCGTGCTTCGTTTTTCCACCGTTTCAACTGCGTGTATATTACCACGTGCACCAGTTTTCTTTTCTTTTTTCCGCTTGTCTACATCTCGCAATTCGACTGTGTGCATTCGTTTTCTCCTCTTGTGTTTACACAGATTATTGTATCAATCTCAAGGAACCACCACAACAACAAACAATTGCGTGAGGGACTCGATCTCAAACTCTTGGCGCTCAAGAACAACCATAACAACAATAAACAATTGCGGTAAGTCATGGTATCCACTCATATTATCGCTTCGTTCATTGCATGCCACATGTTTACTGTAGCTTCTTCCATCAGCAGTGAGGGATTCACATGTGATAAATGTAAGGAATTAGTCAGGCTGACGGAGAAGGGTAATGAGTTAGAGGCACACATCCGAACGCTAGTGGAGGTCAGTGAGAAAGAGAAGCCGGTAGATACTGTTTCGGATGCGGGTAGAACAGCGAGCAACACACACACTTTGGTTCCAGCTGTAGAGCCCCCGCAGCAGGGCGTTTGGGTGTCGTCTTGGTGGCATACTCGCTCAGCAAAGCGACACCGCTCTCCCATTCCTGTTAGGGTTTCCAGTCGATTCTCCCCACTCAGTGATGCACCCACTGAGAATCATGTTGAAAGTGCACTTGTTATAGGAGATTCTATTGTAAGGAACGTGGAAATAGAGACTCACAGACTTAAATGCTTTTCAGGGGCTCAGGCATCTGATATCAGATCAAATTTACAAGTGCTGGCTAATGCTAATCGTAGATTTTCTAAAATTGTTATTCATGTCGGCACAAACGATGTCCGGCTTCACCAGTCGGAGATCACTAGAGATAATGTTAAAGAGGTGTGTGAACTTGCAAAAACGATGTCAGACACTTTAATATACTCTGCCCCCCTCCCTGCTCGTCGTGGTGACAAGGTTTATAATAGATTAGTGTCACTAAATGGCTGGATGTCTTGAGTGGTGTCTGGAGAATAGCATATGATTTATAGACAATTGGAATAGTTTCTGGGGTAGACCTGACCTGCTAAAGAGAGACAGACTTCATCCCTCTAGGAAAGGTGCCGCTCTCCTCTCTGGTAATTTGGCTCATAGTCTTAATAGTGATAGTATTTGACTAACTGGGGCCCAGGTCAGAAAGCAGGAAAACTGGCTAATCCGAATGTCTGCTAGCTAACTGGAGATGTCATACAAGTCACATAAACTACAACAGATAGAGACGGTATCACCTAGATAGCAAATAGAGACTGTGTCTGTTCCCCGAACTACCAAACACAAACCCCTCACTAAATCATTTAGAAAAAATTTAATTAAGGTCAAACATGAAAATAACAAAAAACAAAATTGAAGATCAACATCATATAAAGGCAGGGCTACTAAAAATTAGATCTCTTTCAACCAAAGCACAAATTGTAAATTAAATGATTGCAGATCATAATTTGGATATGCTCTGTTTGACTGAAACCTGGCTTAAACCGGATGAATATATTCGTTTAAATGAGTCTACACCCCCAGGTTATTGTTATACACATGAGCCTCGTCTGAAGGGTTGAGGAGGTGTTGCTACAATTTACAGTTAATTTTGTGGTGTTACTCAGAGGACAGGCTATAAGTTTAAGTCTTTTGAACTAATAATGCTTAATGTGACACCGTCAGATATAAATAAAAAATCTCTGTCGTCTTTTGCCTTTACTACAATATATATATAGATCACCCAGGCCACATTCTGATTTCCTTCAAATTTTCTATCAGATCTAGCAGTTACTGTGGATAGAGGTTTAATTGTTGGTGACTTCAACATTCACATAGATAATGAAAATGACACATTGGAATTAGCATTTATCGATATTCTCAACTCTCTGGAGTCAGACAAAATGTGACAGGACTGACTCATCGCCATAATCATACGCAAGATTTAATTCTGTCATATGGAGTTGATGTTGATACTATAAAATTCTGCCGCAGAGTGATGACATCTCAGATCATTACCTCGTCTCTTGTATGCTGCGATCAGCTAATGTCACTCAATCTACACCATGCTATAGTTCAGGTAGAACTATTCTTTCAACCACTAAAGATAGCTTCACTAATAATCTTCCAGATTTGTCTCATATACTCAGTAGGCCAAAAAGTCTAGAAGAACTTGATGTAATAACAGAAAATATAAATACAGTCTTTTCTAGCACTCTTGATAGTGTCGCCCCCTTCGATTAAAGAAAAAAGCCCTGCACCATGGTACAATGATCACACTCATGCTCTCAAGAGAGCAGCTCTGAAAATGGAGTGCAAGTGGAAGAATACAAAATTAGAGGTATTTTGCGGTGCATGGAAGGATAGTGTCAGTAGCTACAGGCAGGCACTAAAAGCTGCCAGGTCAACATATTTTAGCAAAGTCATAGAAAATAACCACAACAATCCTAGGTGTTTATTCAGTACTGTGGCTAAATTGGTTGGAAATAAAGCCTTGACAAAACCAGATATTCCATTGCAGCACAATAGTAATGACTTCATGAATTTCTTTACTGATAAAATTGAAATCATCAGAAATACAATTGGAATTATGCAATTGTCTGTCACAGTACCTCAGAAAACAGTGTCTCATAATTTTCCTTACGAGCAATTTCAATCCTTCGCTGTCATGGGTCATGAAGCGCTAACAAAACTTATAAAAACATCAAAAGCCACACTATGTTAGATCCAATACCAACTAAGCTCTTAAAAGAGGTATTCCTTGTAGTCTCAGAACCTCTTCTTAATATTATTAACTCCTTGCTACATTAAGCAATATCTTTATATTAAATAAATAACTACCAGCATTAACCCTTAAATGCATGGGAATTCATCAAACACTTATATATTCAGGTCTTTAGAGACCCTGCACGTACACTCACCGACCATTGCAATGCATAAAATCATGCAGATACGGGTCAGGAGCTTCAGTTAATGTTCACATTAACCATCAGAATGGGGAAAAAATGTGATCTGAGAGATTTCAAACATGGCGTGATTTTTTTGTGCCAGATGGGCTAGTTTGAATGTTTCTGTAACTGCTGATCTCCTGGGATTTTCACGCACAACAGTCTCTAGAGTTTACTCAGAATGGTGCCCAAAACAACATTCAGTAAGCGGCAGTTCTGCAGACAGAAACGCCTTGTTAAGGGAGAGGTCAATGGAGAATGGCCAGACTGGTTTGCGCTGATAGAAAGGCTACTCAGATAACCCTTCTGTACAATTGTAGTGAGCAGAATAGCATCTCAGAGTGCACAACATGTCGAACCTTGAGGCGTATGGGCTACAACAGCAGAAGACCACATCAGGTTCCATTTCTATCAGCCAAGAAGAGAAAGCTGAGGCTGCAGTGGGCACAGACTCATCAAAACTGGACAGTTAAAGACTGGAAAAACATAGTCTGGTCTGATGAATCTCAATTTCTGCTGAGGTACACAGATGATAGACCCCCTGCAGCCTCAGCTTTCTGTTCTTGGTTGACAGAAGTGGACCACAATGTGGTCTTCTGCTGTTGTGTGTATGTATATATATATATATACAGGTGCATCTCAATAAATTAGAATGTCGTGGAAAAGTTCATTTATTTCAGTAATTCAACTCAAATTGTGAAACTTGTGTATTAAATAAATTCAATGCACACAGACTGAAGTAGTTTAAGTCTTTGGTTCTTTTAATTGTGATGATTTTGGCTCACATTTAACAAAAACCCACCAATTCACTATCTCAAAAAATTAGAATATGGTGACATGCCAATCAGCTAATCAACTCAAAACACCTGCAAAGGTTTCCTGAGCCTTCAAAATGGTCTCTCAGTTTGGTTCACTAGGCTACACAATCATGGGGAAGACTGCTGATCTGACAGTTGTCCAGAAGACAATCATTGACACCCTTCACAAGGAGGGTAAGCCACAAACATTCATTGCCAAAGAAGCTGGCTGTTCACAGAGTGCTGTATCCAAGCATGTTAACAGAAAGTTGAGTGGAAGGAAAAAGTGTGGAAGAAAAAGATGCACAACCAACTGAGAGAACCGCAGCCTTATGATTGTCAAGCAAAATCGATTCAAGAATTTGGGTGAACTTCACAAGGAATGGACTGAGGCTGGGGTCAAGGCATCAAGAGCCACCACACACAGACATGTCAAGGAATTTGGCTACAGTTGTTGTATTCCTCTTGTTAAGCCACTCCTGAACCACAGACAACGTCAGAGGCATCTTACCTGGGCTAAGGAGAAGAAGAACTGGACTGTTGCCCAGTGTTCCAAAGTCCTCTTTTCAAATGAGAGCAAGTTTTGTATTTCATTTGGAAACCAAGGTCCTAGAGTCTGGAGGAAGGGTGGAGAAGCTCATAGCCCAAGTTGCTGGAAGTCCAGTGTTAAGTTTCCACAGTCTGTGATGATTTGGGGTGCAATGTCATCTGCTGGTGTTGGTCCATTATGTTTTTTGAAAACCAAAGTCACTGCACCCGTTTACCAAGAAATTTTGGAGCACTTCATGCTTCCTTCTGCTGACCAGCTTTTTAAAGATGCTGATTTCATTTTCCAGCAGGATTTGACACCTGCCCACACTGCCAAAAGCACCAAAAGTTGGTTAAATGACCATGGTGTTGGTGTGCTTGACTGGCCAGCAAACTCACCAGACCTGAACCCCATAGAGAATCTATGGGGTATTGTCAAGAGGAAAATGAGAAACAAGAGACCAAAAAATGCAGATGAGCTGAAGGCCACTGTCAAAGAAACCTGGGCTTCCATACCACCTCAGCAGTGCCACAAACTGATCACCTCCATGCCACGCCGAATTGAGGCAGTAATTAAAGCAAAAGGAGCCCCTACCAAGTATTGAGTACATATACAGTAAATGAACATACTTTCCAGAAGGCCAACAATTCACTAAAAATGTTTTTTTTTATTGGTCTTATGATGTATTCTAATTTTTTGAGATAGTGAATTGGTGGGTTTTTGTTAAATGTGAGCCAAAATCATCACAGTTAAAAGAACCAAAGACTTAAACTACTTCAGTCTGTGTGCATTTAATTTATTTAATACACGAGTTTCACAATTTGAGTTGAATTACTGAAATAAATGAACTTTTCCATGACATTCTAATTTATTGAGATGCACCTGTATATATATATATATATATATATATATATATATATACAGTATATATTATTTATTTATTTTTTGCATTTTTATTTTTATTTTTTTTTTGCAGTTTTGCAGTTTTGCTGTTTTGGCATTTTTCTTTGTGTTATAATGAAAGATTGAGGAATACTAAAGAGGTGTTGACACAACTCCAAAAAATGGAAGAGGTACAGGGGGTGGAAGTCCCATGGTCACTAAAGAACCGAAGTATGCATTTAAGGGTTAAACAGCATTTAAACAGATAAATTACCATTATGTAAATAAATTAATCTAAAACATAATGGTGAACAGCAGCATTTAACAATACCCAACACAAAATGATGCAGCGGGTATTCTCAAATTAATCTAGAATCATCAGAAAATGACTACAATAAATCAGACTTCCCAATGTTTCATATGAGAGGACTTTATAAACATAGATCATCCAAACGAACTGATTCACTAAAATTATTCAGACTTTCTAATGATTCAAATGGGACAGATTCTCCAGGACATACGGCCAATAACCGGGATGATCCCGGAAAATCATGGGCAGGTGACCCTAGTGCTATTAAGTGTTCGTTTAATTACAAATGAACGCATAAAATCATAATTTATGTGAGTCATCAGTTGCAATCAGTTCATTGAAATGAAACGTTCTAACCGAATCGCTAAAAAAGTCAGACCTCCTCAGTGCATCTGGAAAGTATTCACAGCGCTTCACTTTTTCCACATTTTGTTATGTTACAGCCTTATTCCAAAATGGATTAAATTCATTATTTTCCTCAAAATTCTACAAACAATACCCCATAATGACAACGTGAAAGAAATTTGTTTGAAATCTTTGCAAATTTATTAAAAATAAAAAACAAAAACAAAAATCACATGTACATAAGTATTCACAGCCTTTGCCATGACACACAAAATTGAGCTCAGGTGCATCCTGTTTCCACTGATCATCCTTGAGATGTTTCTACAACTTGATTGGAGTCCACCTGTGGTAAATTCAGTTGATTGGACATGATTTGGAAGGGCACACACCTGTCTATATAAGGTCCCACAGTTAACAGTGCATATCAGAGCACAAACCAAGCCATGAAGTCCAAGGAATTGCCTGTAGACCTCCGAGACAGGATTGTATCGAGGCACAGATCTGGGAAGGGTACAGAAAAATTTCTGCAGCATTGAAGGTCCCAATGAGCACAGTGGCCTCCATCATCCATAAATGGAAGAAGTTTGGAACCACCAGGACTCTTCCTAGAGCTGGCCGCCCGGCCAAACTGAGTGATCGGGGGAGAAGGGCCTTAGTCAGGGAGGTGACCAAGAATCCGATGATCACTCTGACAGAGCTCCAGCATTTCTCTGTGGAGAGAGGAGAACCTTCCAGAAGAACAACCATCTCTGCAGCACTCCACCAATCAGATCTATATGGTAGAGTGGCCAGACGGAAGCCACTCCTCAGTAAAAGGCACATGACAGCCTGCCTGGAGTTTGCCAAAAGGCTCCTGAAGGACTCCCAGACCATGAGAAACAAAATTCTCTGGTCTGATGAAACAAAGATTGAACTCTTTGGCCTGAATGACAAGCGTCATGTCTGGAGGAAACCAGGCACCGCTCATCACCTGGCCAATACCATCCCTACAGTGAAGCATGGTGGTGGCAGCATCATGCTGTGGGGATGTTTTTCAGCGGCAGGAACTGGGAGACTAGTCAGGATCGAGGGAAAGATGAATGCAGCAATGTACAGAGACATCCTTGATGAAAACCTGCTCCAGAGTGCTCTGGACCTCAGACTGGGGTGAAGGTTCATCTTCCAACAGGACAATGACCCTAAGCACACAGCCAAGATAACAAAGGAGTGGCTACGGGACAACTCTGTGAATGTCCTTGAGTGGCCCAGCCAGAGCTCAGACTTGAACCCGATTGAACATCTCTGCAGAGATCTGAAAATGGCTGTGCACCGACGCTCCCCATCCAACCTGATGGAGCTTGAGAGGTCCTGCAAAGAAGAATGGGAGAAACTGCCCAAAAATAGGTGTGCCAAGCTTGTAGCATCACACTCAAAAAGACTTGAGGCTGTAATTGGTGCCAAAGGTGCTTCAACAAAGTATTGAGCAAAGGCTGTGAATACTTGTGTACATGTGATTTTTTTAAATGTATTTATTTTTTTTTTTATTTTTTTATAAATTTGCAAAGATTTCAAACAAACTTCTTTCACGTTGTCATTATGGGGTATTTTTTGTAGAATTTTGAGGAAAATAATGAATTTAATCCATTTTGGAATAAGGCTGTAACATAACAAAATGGGGGAAAAAGTGAAGCACTGTGAGTACTTTCTGGATGCACTGTAAATAGTAGGTGGTCAGTAATGTGCCCCTCGATGCTCATTTAGCCTCAAACCGAGCAGAAGTAGGAAGTGACAGGGATGTGAGTGGAGTTATATTTCGTTCTCGGACATGGAGTATGACCGTAAGCAGTTCATTCGATGGAGTGCAGTTGCTGGAGGGCAATTTAATTGTTATTGTTTGCAGGGAAGCTCTTCAGTGGTTTTAAACGTTATTTATTATATTAATACATCAAGAAAATAGAGAGATTATCTGAGGATAATAGGGTACAATACAGGAGAAAATGGAGGGATTTGAGGAGCGAGAAAGGAGAAGCAGAGAAAGCCAGCACACAGATACAGGAAGTGACCGTGAAGGAGTTAAACAATGCTAATTGGCGGGCAATCCACAGGGATTTAACAAGAATGGTATGCTGGAGAAAGATTTAAAGTGATAGTGAGATTCAAAGAGTTGGGCGGAATTAAGGCAATAAACCCGATCAAATTCACATCAATCCTAAAAAATCAACTAGGTGAGATAAAGTCTGCAAGAGTGTTGAGGGATGGGAATATGGAAGTTTGCTATTCAAATAAAATTCAAATGGAGAAAGCCTTGAAAATAAAAGAAATAGGGAAGTTTAAAGTTGCAGATTGCCAGCACATTGTAAGAGGAATCCAATGAACTAGAGGGGTGATAACTGGGGTTTCTCTGGAGTTAAAAATGGATTAAATAAAAAGTGGATTGTGAGGAGTAACAGTGATGAATGTAAATAGATTACATACAGTACCTTTAAAAATGCCAAGAAAGTAGAAACTTACTCAGTAATATTAGAGCTTGAAGAGGACCTCCCAGAGAGGGTGTCAATAGGATACATGAGTTATAATGTGAGGGCATATATTCCTAAGCCTCTAAGATGTTATAATTGTCAGAGGTTTGGGCGTGTAGCATCAAGCTGTAAGGAAAAAACAAGAAGTGCTAAATGTGGGGGTGAACATGAGTATGGGAAATACGGGAAGGGGGTACAGTCACATTGCTGTAATTGTGGCATTCAGAGGCTGTGAAATAATGAAGCAAGCAGTAGAGATTTGAAAAATTAGAATGGAGCAAAGGGTTTCGTATGCAGAAGCGGTCAAGATAAACACAAGTAAATGGGGGTCAGAAGTAAAACAGGAGGAAACAGTAGGAGGATTGGAAATTTAGTCATGATGATGTTTGATAAAAGAAAACTTGTGACCTTTATTGCAGGAGTAATAAATGGTACAGCAGAGCTGAAGTCAAAAACAGAGAAAATAAAGCTAATTATAATAGCAGCAGAATGCCATCTGGATATAAAAGGACTGACATGGGAAAAGATAAGGGAAGATCTTGCTACTCAGTCTGAGCAGGAAACACACTTTGGATGGTAGTAATCTTACAATGGAATGCTCGGAGCCTGTTTGCTAATGGACAGGAGTTTAAGCAGTTTATTGTAAATATGCCAAGCACCCCAGACATTATATGTATTCAAGAAACATGGTTGAAACCAAATTTTGATTTTGTAGAACATGATTATAAATCCATTAGGAGAGATAGGGAAGGTGGAGGAGGTGGGTGTGCAACAATGATTAGGCATGGTATACAGTATAGAGTATTGGGTATAGGGGATGAATTAGAATACACTGATCTGGAAGTGTGGTGTAAGGAAGGGGTATTAGTGGTAGTTAATTTTTACAATCCATGTCAGAGAATAGATATTGAGAAACTTGAACAAATAGAAGGGCAGGATAGTAATAGTGTTATATGGTGTGGGGACTTCAATGCGAACAGTACACTTTGGGGAGAAGGAAGAAAAGATTCAAATGGGCAAATAATAGAGAATACACTAGAGGAGAAAGGACTGGTATGTCTGAATAATGGAAAAGGGATGCAATAGACCTAACACTGGCCTCAATGGAAATTGCAAGTAAATGTGACTGGGAAGTATATGAGGAATCAACTATAGGGAGTGACCATTATCCAATATCAAGTGCTCCTGTGAGTAAGTTATTTTAGAAAGCAGAGTGGAAAGAATTTAAGCAACAGTGCAGGGTAAAGCTGAGACAGATAATAGTAAATAATGAAA
>NC_059363.1:41958281-42070781 GCF_019703515.2 Myxocyprinus asiaticus | reverse complement strand
TCAAATATTGACTTGAGGCACCTCCAAATCCTCCCCCATCATCTCGCCCTGCACTACACTAACAAAGTTGTGCTTGACATGCAATGCAAACTTTTCATCAGCAATTATGGATGCACTGGTTCTACATTTCAACAACATCGGGTGTTCAGAAGCGAAATTTTAAACTTAAATTCAATTGGTTTTAACATTTCTAAATGTGAGGGAAGCGACTATCTTTAGAAATTCATCTCAGCTTTTTAGCAACCCCCCGTTCAAAACAGACTTTCACTTTAGCAACACACTTTTAGGGAAATAAAATATGACCATATTAGGTTTCTTTAGCTTGTATCAACATAGCAGAATAATTTTGAAAGACCCGGTGTAACCTTGAAGCCTAAGCATACGAACCATTGAAATTAAAACAAAAAGGTTATTAGGTAGACGTAGTTCTAAATTGAACTTTTAAAATCATTAAAGAAACCCCATTTTTAGTGTGTCCTCAATGTGTTTTCATCTTACTAAATCGATGCCCAGCAATTAGAGACGTACAAGACTTGCTTTCACGATAATTCATTTATTCTCTGATTTTTTTTTTCCACGCAGTGTTACACCTCAGTTAGCAACATGAACACTGGACTGGGAATGAACTCCATGAATACTTACATGACTATGTCCGGAATGAGTTCGACTGCAAACATGACAGCTAACACCATGAACATGTCCTATGTCAACACGGGGATGAGTCCTTCAATGACCGGCATGTCCCCTGGCGCGGGAGCGATGGCCGGCATGGGTGCGGGTATGACGGGTATGAGCGCAGCCATGAGCCCGACCATGAGCCCCATGGCAGCGCAACCGCCTTCTATGAACGCTTTAACCTCATACAGCAATATGAACGCTATGAGTCCCATGTACGGCCAGTCCAACATCCACAGATCAAGGGACCCGAAAACCTACCGGAGGAGCTATACACATGCCAAGCCGCCCTATTCCTATATTTCCCTGATTACCATGGCGATCCAGCAGTCCCCCAGCAAGATGCTGACCCTCAGTGAAATCTATCAGTGGATAATGGACCTTTTCCCCTTTTACCGGCAGAACCAGCAGCGCTGGCAGAACTCTATCCGCCACTCGCTGTCCTTCAACGACTGTTTCCTGAAAGTGCCCCGATCACCGGATAAGCCGGGCAAAGGTTCGTTTTGGACCCTTCATCCCGACTCGGGAAACATGTTCGAAAACGGCTGTTATCTTAGGCGGCAAAAACGCTTCAAGTGCGATAAGAAACTAAGCAAGGAGCCGGGTCGGAAAACATCAGAGGGTGGATCAAACAGCAGCTCCGAGAGCTGCAACGGGAACGAATCTCCCCATTCCAACTCGTCCGGCAACGAGCACAAAAGGTCTCTGTCTGACATGAAGTCGGGTCAGGGTCTGAGCCCGGACCACGCCGCCTCTCCGACATCTCAAGCGCAGCATCTCCTGGCTCAACATCACTCTGTTTTGACGCACGAAGGACACCTGAAGCCAGAGCATCACTATTCCTTCAACCACCCTTTCTCCATTAACAACCTCATGTCCTCAGAGCAACAGCATCATCATCATAAAATGGACCTAAAGACATATGAACAAGTGATGCATTACGGTTACGGTTCTCCGATGGCCGGCGCGTTATCCATGGGCTCCATGGCGAGCAAAGCGGGCCTGGATTCGCCGGACACATCCTATTATCAAGGTGTGTACTCCAGGCCCATCCTGAACTCTTCTTAAACTCTCACGGACCTTGTGACAATTTGTACATTTGTAAAATGTTTGTGTATATGTATTCTGATTTTTTTGTTTGTTGACGTTTCTCGTTAATTTAGATATTCATTAGTAATTATTTTGTAAATGAATGTTGACAATGTGACAAACTCCTCAAAGCGGCTTTTGAAAATGGACCAAAATCACACCGAAGGATTGCGGGCGGATTGAAATATTTCAGTAATTTGTGTAAACTTATTTATGGCTTGTAAATGTGTATTCTTGTAGCTGATGACAAGAACAGAACCAATATTAAAGTGTTACTTGGATTTGCCCCCCCACCCCCCTCATTTCTGATTTTTATTAAATTCATTGATTTCATTATTTGGATTATTTCTCATGGGTTGTCAACAACGACCGAAATAACAACAACACTCAATGACACATGGCATTTTGCACATTCATTATACTATTTGCACATTCAATGTGAGCCACTTGTTAGTTGTGAGGGCTACACATTTATATGGAATCTGCCGTAGCTAGACGTTATTTAAATGATCTACACCTTAAAAAAAGTCTGTTCAAAAATACACAGTTTAATATAATAAAATAGAGGTCATATATACGGACATATATTTTTGTCTACTCAATTATAAGCTACTGCTTAGAAATTAAAAACAGTTAACAGCCTACGAAATTGTTTAAGTGGGAATATCATGTTTGAGATTTCACTTATTAATCAAGTAGAATACACTGTTCAGATAAATAAAACACACCAATTTTGACTAAAAAGTCTAAATTAAACACTTATGGAAACATTCATTAATTCCTTAAAAGATGCAGCATTAAACAGCTTAATTTATGATTGTAATGCTTAAAAATTACTTTAAAAAGTTTATTACATAGGCTAGTTTGCGATAAACTGTTCACATGAAATCTACGATTCTCCAGCACAGCAATGAAATATATGGAGCCCAGAAACTCATGTCAGTAACCACATAGGCTTCATTAATTATTTACACTTAACACATAAAGCAAGCAGTAGCCTATTGGTGGGCTCGCCGACCCACGAAAAAAATATAATAAAACCTAAATAAATGCTATATGTTACTGCAACAACCTTATCATTACAATGACAATGACAACATAATTTGAGAGGTGAACTACAACAGCATTGAATATAAAACCGAGTCGTGCAGCACATTGAGTATCATCTTCTGAAGTCTCCCACTTCTTTGCAATCTATACATTCAATCCCCTATATGTACACTGTAAAAAAACAAAAAAAACAAAACAAAAAACAAACAAACAAAAAACAAAACAAAAACAAAAACAAATAACTGGCAGCTGTGGTTGCCAGAATAATTATGTAAAAAATACAGTAAAAATGTAAACAACTTTACAGAACAACCTATACATTTTACAGTTTAAAACTGTTGTAATTTACATGACCACGATGGCACTGTAAAAAAATAAAAATAAAATAAAATTCTGTTAAATATACAGAAATAAATACAATAAAATAAAAACGTCATAAACTTGATAGGTTAACCTTCTGAAACTGTAAAAATCTGCCTTTTACTTTATGATGTATTGTTAATCACCGTAAAAATTACAGAAGAGCACATGAAGTTCACCAATAGTGGCTCTTCCAAGAGCAATGACCAATAAACATGTAGAGACAGTGCTCAGTTGCACTCACACAAACACTAACATATGTGAAATTTAAATAATGCAGTGAACATCAACTAAACTACATTAAATATAAAACAGAACACACGAATGTACGTAACTGATAATAAAAATAAGAAACATAACTATTCCCATAAAATATAATGAAATATGATGGCTCATGCAGGGAATTATGGGAACACCAGATTACTGTTTTTTAATGTAATCTTAACAATAATTTGCTGTAAAAAGTATATGTACTCTCTTGTTAAACATAATGTAATTTTTTGCCATTAATTATACAGGAAAATCATACTTTTCCTGAGAATCATTCAAGTTGATGACTTAAGTCTTCAACTTAAATAATGGCATAGGAGGCCTGTTTTTGTTACCTACATTTTCAGTCTTTTCCTTTGTATTTCAAACCCCCATGATCTGGGAATAAACAAAAACTGGTAAACAATGAAAAAGGCGGTATTAACACATATAGGATGTGTACATGAGCAATCAAATCGCGCGAGTGTAAACTTTGAATAAGAGTACGTCACTTCTAGGTAAATTTACACAGAAATTACATTTCGATGCTCCTAGTTTTAAACATAATGCGAGGCTGAATTTGATAGAGCTCTGATCGATATCTTGGAAAAATAATCTTTTTTTTTTTTTTTCTTTTTTTCTTTTTTTAACTAGCGGGGCAGTGAAATCTTTGCTTTGTTGCTAAAGTCAACAGTGACAGAATTTGAGCTCAAATAAATGCCGTGAGGCTTCCAGCCCTATGCAGAAGGCACGGGGAGAGGCTCCGATTATCGTCCTGCAGACTCCAGGTACAAACATTTAATCGTTTAATTCATCTCACCGCTGAGGCTATTGACGCAGGCAATTTAGCTCGCTTTTTAGGAATTTTTATATAGGAGGTTTTTACGTGCAACCTCGATTTCATGGTTCGACGCTTGAACGGACGCAACTCAAGTGTTGATGTTAAGGGGCTCTTTCAGCCGACTGTCAGATGGCTATTCCAGCTGATTGATGTCAATGATACTGGGGAAGAAATACATTTGGTTTCGTCGTATTGCCAATAGCTTCAGCCCCGTTACCAACAAAAGGAGTTCAGGTAGCCTACTTGGAAATTATTTTTTACACCTGACAAACTTGCTGTCGAGACAAAAGCAAAACTATACTGTAGCATATTACCCGTGCGCTTTAATTTTACAGCTCTCTCATTTAGCCTATCGAACGCAAGAAGTTAGAAAAAAGGAAAAGACACTTAAAATGATTTTCAACAACCAAGACATAAATAGGAGGCTAACGACAGAAAAAAGTGTCAATTTCAATTACATTTTAAGTCAGGAAATAGGCTAAATATAATTTCGGTGGCGTATCCTCTCAGAGACACACAGACAAACTAGAGCTAAGATGGGTAGAAATCTTGGCAACATCTTTGGTACGCTATTAGATGTGTGGCAGCAGACTAAAAACAGCATTTCGTTAACACGGCCAATCTACAGAGAGATAACGCTTACGCTTGAGATCAGAAAAAAAATACTTCTGTTTGATGTCTGATGAAAGCAATAAACAAAAACAGAAAAAACACAATAATAATAAAAATGTTAATAATAATAGGCTAATAATTATAATAATAATAATAATAATAATAATAATAATAGCCTAATAATAGCCTAATAGATAATAATAATATTTAACCATAGTTTACTGATTATATCTTATTTTGAGAGGACTCCACAGCAATAAACTCTTATGTGAGTTATCCGCAGCATAAACATGACCAGGAGGCTTGGAATAAAGGAAAATATATTTGATTTACTAGCCTATATAACGAAGCGATACATACATTTAATATTTTAATTTAAAATAAATATATGAGTCTTCAGTCTTAAGAATTTAGATAAACGCAAATACTCGTGGACGTTAAAAGGAAACAAAATTTTTGCTGTTGTTATAGCAACCAGATCAGCGATTCCCAGTGTGTTTATCCTTCTCACTTAGGTAACCCTATTTAATTACTTTTCGTTCGAGTCGTCCAATATGCATATCATTTCTCAAACTTCTCAATAAGAGTTTAAAGTTGATCAAGGTAACTTTATGAGCATCATCTGAAAAGCAAAGGCCCCATTTCACTCGTGAAGAAATTACTTCTGTGCTGTTATCGTACAACAACAACAGGTAAGCCCTACGTTAAAAAAAAAAAAAAAAAAAAAAAAAAAAAAATCATAATAACTTTCCTAAATTTCATTAATATTTTCACTAAAAAAAAAAAAAAAAAAAAAAAAAAAAAAAATACATTAGGCTACATAATGAAGCCTAATAGGCTACTTGACAGAGTATTGGTATTAGTATGGTTGGAAATAAACCGCCGTTAATTCACATATTTGAGTGGCGCCTATATGGACAACTGATTAGGCCTATATAATGTTTGCTAATGACATAATGAAAGTACCATTAAGTTATGCGAAATTTGGAATCTGAAGTCAAGATTAGAAAATAGTTTGACCCGAATGGTATGGCAGTGTGTGATGGAGTCAACAACATCAGGCCGTCTAAATGGCTTTAGTCAGTATTTTGCTCTATACTCAGTCCTGGAACACCCAAGTGGAGCTGGTCTCCAGGGAGATCTTTGTGACACCCATCTTACAAGCTGTAATGCCGCTTTAACCCATTGCTGGGGAGGGACCGTCCACACTATCCCGACTTAAAAAACAAATAGCCTACTCCTAATTCTGCTGCTGTCCCACACTATATTAATGCATACCACAGACGCCTAATCTGTATCCTAAATTTAGAAAGGCAGTTTCACGGCAATATGCCGAACGGGATTAGTCTTAGTATTAGTCCTAAAATATTTTAAACGCTCCGCAATACGATTACACGGGCAACTAACTTGTCCAGCTTATTTTTCAAAATGCCACTTTAACGTTATACAAAAGATTAATAAATATGTATAGCCAATAATAATATTATTAATAATAATAATAATTGAGAAAAATAAAAGAAACGTAAGGAAACGAAAAGCTGCTTCTCTCAATTGGTAGAAAAGTAAAAGTAAGAGCTCACTCTTTAACAATAGACCTACTCTTATGGAATTTAGTAGGCTATATTTTTCTTGAACATTTGTTAATCCTTTTGCTAGTAACAATAATACAACAATAGTACCATATTGATATATGATGATATAATTATAAATAGGTTATATAATATTTCTTTAGAAAACCTTTATTAATAAATAAATACATATTCACGTATATTTGAGTCACACAGAAATCATTTGAGAGTACTTGAGTTTTTCCTTAAAATTACCTTGAACTGCTTGTGTGCTTTAAAGGCTCCCTTTTCCCCCAAACAACTACTGAAAAGTAATATGTAAATGTATTTTTTATTCAAATTTAATGTTTTTTGTTGTTGTTTTTTTTGTATCATAAAAGAAGAGCATGATTGTAAATCACTTTTACATTTTTTTTAAACTGGCTGATATATTCTTATTTAGTACTGTAAATATAATGCTGTTAAAATGGTTTTGTTAAATTACAACATATTGTGTAAACAGAATTTCAACCATGTGAATCACAAACAAATATCCTAACATCAAGACATAAGCATAACAGCCATTTTAGCATGTTAATAATTATAATAATATATTTAGCAATTTAGTAAGTTATTTACTAGTGGAAAACACCATTTAGTAAAGTATTTTCAAAATAATATAATTACCAAAATATCTAAATATCTTGAAAATATCACAGTAAGCTACATAATTCACAGAGAATGTCATGCAATTTTATGCAACAGTAATAAAAGACATGTCAATGTTTTGTCTGCAGTGGGAAGTTTTTAAATGGCAAATGTTAAAATTGTCATCTGTGAGTCCGTGTTGTGAAAAAGCATGTAGACACACATACCTCTGTTTTTGTAAGTCAATAACCTGATCTAATCTAGTAGTGCATTAGACAGTTGTTAAGAGGCATTTCACACTGAAAAAGATCCTGATCAAATGGATACAGCTCCCTCTCTAGTTTCCTTTACCATGAAATTATATTTCTTTAGCTGAAGAAAGGCATAACCTCATATGGTGAATGCAGGCAATGAAATGTCTGGATTATTCAACATGGAGAAATGTTTGTGAGACAATAAATGCTACCTAAACTATCATGGACAAAAGAGGTAATTAATGAAACAAGTGGGTGGCATTGTTTTGACATGGGTCATCACATGATATAGATATTTTTGCATCATGTCTGGCATTCCATCATTCACACATCCATACCTAACACTTCAGACACTGAAGTAGTACGTTGTCTACTTTTCTTAAGCTTTAAAGGGCTATAGGATTGTCTTGAAACAGTTGTTAAATGACCGGATGCGGTCAGGATGTTGTGGTAAGAAAATCTGGGTGAATTTGTGTAACCAGCGGAAATAGTGTTAGAGTGTGATGGGTCAGGGCTGTATTTACACTCACCCAGCAGCATGGTGTGAAATTCTTGCTGAGATGTACAGGCCACACCACAAGGCTGGTTTCATGGCTGTTCAACAAATACATTCAGCCGATTTATTAGTTAAGCACAGGCATCTTTTGGGGGAGCATTGGCTGTAATTGTTTATTGCTAAAATACGTATTAGATAAGATAAAAATGACTGCAAGAAGCTCATAGCTGTTAATGTCACCCCTCTGCACTTCCATTAACATACATGTACATGGTATGGATGCCAATAGTTCACAGTCTTGCCCAACATTTCCAATGGTAAAATGCTTAGGGTAGAACCTAAGTCACTGGGAAGGACACTTGACTCATTAAATCTTAATGAAAGCAATAAACACAGATGCCAGCAATTCATTCAGACCTCCAAACCAATCTCCATTTCTCACCAAAGGCAAACAAGCCCAGATGCCCCAGCGTAATTCTGTGCATAACAAAAGCGAATCAGATCCTGTCCTGCATGTGTTCCCAATGCCGGAATGGTAAGGCCGATAGGTTTTTCCAAGATAGAGATTGTCCAATTTATTGTACGTGAGAGGAGCATGTCACTAAGGTGAATTCTGCTTTTTTTTCTAACACTGAGGAGCTTGTAGTTTAGAAGGTGATGGACATACTCATGAAACATTCATGAGAATCCTTTTCCTCATGCATTCATGTTGAATACACAGACAAAAATAATCTGGATGCAGGACTCTTCTTTAAATTACATATTGTTGAAATAACCTCATTCATAGTTACAAAGCATGAAGATAACAGTTTATTTTTAAAATTCCTAATCATACAAGCTTCTTTATAAACAACTTGCACTTAAATATTACAACTAGGTGTCTGTTTAATCACTCGACAAAAGCAGACCTGAGCAAACGTGACAGGCAAGATATTCCACTTGATGTTCTTTCTTTTGATTAAATAACTGTTGATGTTTTCTGCCATAGGCAAATTTATCCTGCTAGTAAATACATATCCACAACATCTCATCTCTAACCAGTACAACTACACAGTGTCCCCAGAGAATCCGTACCGAGAGCTGTCGAAGTAAATCCCCCAACTCAGACCAAAGTAATTCACCAACCCTCTCTCAAACTAAATCTTCAATTTAATCCAGTATAAATGCATTTATCACAAAGAGATTAATGCTCGAGTGTTGCCTGTTAAAAAGCCCAGAGGAGCTTGAGGTACGTTAGAATAGATTATGCTCAGACGCTACACAGTTGTGGTCCCCTGATACACAATGCTTCACTCTCCTCAACGCTGACAGCGACATAACAGCCAGTTTAATTCAATTTCCTGTCAGATCAAGAGCTGTCCTCATTGTTGTGGCAGCTGAATTATTATCAGCAATCACATTGCCTTTGTTTTCCAATTTGCAGACATGACGACAATAGCATCAATTAGCGACAAAGTTAACAAGGCCCTTGAGCCACATCAAAAGCTATAAAAACCACCTGAAATGTATTTAATAGTCATTGAATTTTCATCTGAACAAAAATAAGCAATTCTGAATTGCTAGTTTCCCATGAATAGTATTTAAATAATCCAAAATAAGTACCTTGCGAATTAATTTAAATTTTCAGAGATGCATTTGTCCATGATCAAATACATTTCAGAAACAGAACATCGTAAACCATTGCTTTAACAATTTTTCAAGGCTTTGTTCGGCACATTGGTCCCAACAACCGTTACCATAACTGTGTATTAGGAAGTTTAAAAGGCCCAACCCTTCTCTGAGGTCACTCTTCCCATAGACTGTTCTAAAACCAATGCAAACCTGCACCAATGCAAATCATCCACAGGGCCATTTTTACATGCAAAACAAAGCATTGTTGAAGATTCTTGCAATGATAATTAATTTGAAGCAGCTCCATTGATGGATATGAGCAGAAAAACATATCTGAGAAGCAGTTTGTAAGGGGTAATCTACCCAAATGCGTATGCCTTTTATGCAATAGGTTAAGACTCATTTGGCCTTTACAATGCAAATGCTCTATCTGCTGGCGCTGTAGTAGGGGGAAGATGAATTATTAAGAACTTGCAGTGCATGCGATGGTAACAGACATGAACAACATAAGTTTACAATTAATTTACAAGGTTAAATGGTGCTTGAAGTAGCAGCTATGTCTTTTGTGACATTTATAAATGGTTGTTTCGCTGGAAATATGTGGCATGCTACTCAAAATACGAACATAAAAGCCTCTTAGGAACTCTTTAAATATGCAGAGGGATGCTTTGAATTGTTTTTCAGACATAGCCATTGCAAAATCGAAATTCAACTTGGGCTTTCGACTTCAAAAATGCTTAAACATCGCTTTTGATCCTGAACTGAATGATGCATAATTTATCCACAATGTAGCGGCTGACAATTCTGGGGCTCACGGCCGGAGTCAAGAGCATAATTGCTAGAAAACATCTTACTGAACAGTTAGTGATAAACGTAGTCAGTCCCCTCCTCAGCTTAAAGCAATTAATTCAGGCACCCTGACATCAACTCTCCAATCCTCTGACAGCTTGGAGCCCAAATCAAAATGCTAGTTCTCTTGGGAACAGCAGAAGATAGCCGGCTCTTTTCTGGACTGTTTGCTCACTGGGCCTGAGAGCAATCTTCCTTGCTGAATGAAATGCAAGGACACAAACAATGTGCCGGCGAGAGAATGGAAGACAGGGAATGAACAGTTTGGACTATTTGCTCAGCAGAAGGGCAGTCACAATAGCTGGCCCATAGCTTTCCCATGCATCAAGCCTCTTAGTTTTAAGGCTCTTTTGTTGCTGGGTTTCGTTCAGATAAGGGTCCAGCTGCCCTGTGTGTTTAATTCCCATTGTATGTTGTACTGTATGGTCATTTAGATACTTTTGGATAGCTTTTCACCATTTTGTTGTCCCATGATCATACTGCAAATTGTGTGTATATCTCCATGGCCGGGCTTCACCTTTGCATGCGCTCTCATTTAAAGAGGATAGTGGGGGCAAAACAGGGGGTCAAGATTGTGTTTAGAGGACAATGCCTTGTCTCATCTTTTCATGTATGAAGGTTCTGATATGGGTTGAGATAGTGCTAATTATCGCTCACTGATCTAACCATGTCAAATGCGTTGCACAAATGAGTAGTAGCCAAAGAAAGCAAAACAAGATTCACATGACCCCTTTGTTTGTTGGGAAAGAAAGTGAAAATGACGGAGGATGACAATGCGATGACTAGTCTGAAAGAGAGTAAATAAAGTGAGATGAGTTATTTTCGTGAACTCCTTTGTTGTGGTTGCAGTATGCACTACGTTCTTTTCCTGGTTGCTATTATAAGACTCTGTTTTAAGATTGAAGATTTTTTTTGCTCAGGGCATTCTCTTAAAAGTCTATACATTACAGCGATTAGGCTTTTCCAAGTAAAGAAAGTCTACCACTGATAATGTTGAAGTATTTCGTTAGCTACACTAGCAGTCATCATGTGAAATGAAGTCACTCTCAATATCCGTAGGTGAGATTGTGTGACAAAACAAGCATGGACTGGACAAAATCTCTTCAATCTATGTGTCTTCCATAATAATCTGACATTCATTCCCAAAATAAAAACAAAATTTATGTCCTAAAAACCAAAGTGTAGACACTTCAGAAAGAGAATTTGATTTGGTTTGAAATTAAGGATATTTCAGGAAGTTTTCAGAGAAACGTAACACCTCTAGATATACAGTACTATATGCTATGTGCTATCTCTATATATTGTCAGGGTTGGGGAGTAACGAAATACATGTAACGGGAATACGTATTTAAAATACAAAATATAAGTAACTGTATTCCACTACAGTTACAAATTTAAATCATTGGTAATTAGAATACAGTTACATTCAAAAAGTATTTTGATTACTGAAGAGATTACTTTGCATTTTATTGTCATTTGTTCCATTTAAAATTTAGTCCTTTCAGATGGAAAACATTTATACATATAAATGATACGATCCAAAGTGCATTTGAACAGTAGTGAAACACTTTCTTATGATGTGTTACATTCATACGAGCAGACAGAGAATTAAATCTGAGGTAAGTTTGTAGCACAAGAAATAGAAATAAACCTTGTGTAAATTGTCTGCTTTATGCTAAGCGAAAATGCTATTTCTAGCCATTTTACATGCACATGATACCAGACACAATCACATTTTTTTTATCAAGAAAATTCACGTTGGATCGTAGTTTCTTTTTTTTCTAGTAAGACTTTTGATATTAGGGCAAAAATCAAATTCTTGATAATAATTTGTGTATTGTTTTCCTGTAAAAATATCTAAAAATCCTTAAAACAAGATCAGTTTGATTGATCTTGTTTTAGAAACAACACTGCATAAGATATTTAGGTTTTTCAGAGAATGTATTTTTAACATGTATATTTTGTCTTACTGTACTGGCAGAGTTTTGAAAAAATCTACCAGTGCTGAAGAAGTAATCCAAAGTATTTAGAATACGTTACTGACCTTGAGTAATCTAACTAAATACGTTACAAATTACATTTTACAGCATATATTCTGTAATCTGTAGTGGAATAAATTTCAAAAGTAACCCTCCCAACCCTGTATATTGTGTATTGTGCACTGTGTTTATCTGTGTACATTGCATTTTTTGATAAATCATGTATTTTTGTATACGTATACTGTAGTATATAAACATTACATTTGTTTTCTCTCTAATTCCTGTATTTATAGTATCATCCTGTGTATGTGCAGCCTGTTGACTGTTTTAGTGCTCTTGCACCATAATTTCCCTCGAGGATTCAATAAAGTCTTACTTACTTAATTACAACATTGAATATGAGACCAGTCTATTTCAGACTTATCGTGACAGTCCATAATGCAATTTAGGTGAAGGGATCACACTATTTGCAGCAGGAACACTGGATTTTAATGACTACAAAATGATAACTAACTACCATACAGTGGGTTGTATTACAAAAGAAAAGAAAAAAAATAATTTGTGTTTTGTGTTTCATTGACTTGCATGCAAAGTGAACGCAAATATATATGCATACACATTGGTGTGAGTGTGTGTGATCAGGTCGTGAGTGGGATGGTGTAGCCTTACGCTCCACTGATGATAAAGTAAAGCTCTGTTCATGGCTTTTCAGCACTTCTTTAAGTTGCCACCACTGTGTAATTTATGGGTGCTGAGAGTTGCTGTGTTGAAACATGATGCAGATCTCTGCTGCTTAGAAATGGTAGAGAACGACTGACTCATATAAGACAAAATCCGGGTGATTAGCAAGTACCGGAACATGCAAAGGATATGGCGATGGGAACACACACGAATGAAAACACACCTTGTAGAATGTAGAATGCACAGCTTTCACATATAGCTGAGTGAGAGCTGGTAAAATACATATAAAAGTCATGCTGTATTTTGGTCAATTTGTTTTCTTTTTCTTCCAGAAATCACTTTGGTTTGGAGTGGTGGTGGTGTAGTGGGCTAAAGCACTGAAATGGTAATCAGACCATAATCCGAAGGTTGCTGGTTCAATCCCCACAGCCGCCACCACCATTGTGTCCTTGAGCAAGGCACTTAACTCCAGGTTGCTCCAGGGGTATTGTCCCTGTAGTAAGTGCACTGTAAGTCGCTTTGGATAAAGGCATCTGCCAAATGCATAAATGTAAATGCACTGTTTCACTGTAGAAATATTGTAGTAACCATTACTGTGGTAACCACAGTTAATTTTGTGATTACTATGGTTTTACTACAAACACCATGGTTAAACTATGGTAATTGTGGTAAAATCATGTCAACCATGTTTTTGTAAGGGAATATCACCCCAATTAAATATATAATCGAGATATTATTGAGATCGGTTATCAAAAATTCTGATTGCAGAATTAAATAATATAATCTGATTGCTATAAATCTAAAATAATTGTCATTCCTTTAAATTATTAAAAGCATTTTTTTCTTTAAAAATCTTGAATGTAGCTTGTAGTAAAGGTAACTAGTTTTTTTTTATTGTATTTTTATTTTTTTCAATAAAAATTGACTTAATTGACGTAGTTTAACTGCTTTAAGTTATGGGTAGCTTGCAGCTAACCCTTATCCTGTCACTTATCCTATAATATATATATATAAAATTTCTCGCATTTAATTGAGAAATGACCATTTCTGACAGGTCTTTATTTCCAAAACATGCTACAATGCTTTTCCATGGTATAATGCTTGTGCTTGCACTAGACCAGTAACAGAGAACTGCACATAATAAAGATTGATCTGTTAGCTTGTAATACAACCAATATAAATCAAAACATAAATAAAAGAAGAAAAAAAAAACTTGCCCAGTTCAAATACTGCAACAACATTCATCTCCAGTTTTATCTGAAATATTAAAATTAAAAGACATTAGACTCTTAAAAATTATAATCACTTCCTTAATTCATTAAATTTTCAACTTTAATGATTTGAAAATGTCCTATTTTTTATAGCTAAATTACAATAGCTATACAAAGGACTGTCTCAAAAATTCTCAAAAGAAAACGTTTATAATCCAAATATATCTATTCAAATGTTCCTTTCGCTCTCACTCACAGGTCTGGCCTCAAAGAGAACAGGAGAGATAAGACAGCCACACAATGTCCCCTCAGTAAGTCTCATTGACCGGCCCATGGCACCAGCCAGGTATGCCTGCAATGTTTAACCAGCTATCCATCTTCTACCTGCTGCTGGTAAACAGGCGTCTTTGTTTAAAGCATAATATGGTTAGGGCCTGCTCTGACTCCACAAATCAACTATTTATTTCACCATTAGCCTGGGCTCAAGAAATATGCCCTGCTTTAATCCGCTTTTTATTTTTCTGACAGTTTGGTAATGCATCTCTGTGTGTGGGTGGGAGTTTTTTTTTTAGGGGAGAGGGGGCACACTGTTCACTAGTGATATTTGTAGTTACCTCATGTTCCGGCTCTTATCACTAGTGTTCAGGGTGAACAAACAAACAGTGTGTTGTAAATCTAGGCGAATGTCTGAACATTGTTGGTTCTATGACATACTGAGACGGCAGATAATTAAAACTGTATTGTTCATTACGCAGAACCTGCCATCTTAAATAAAGAACTATTTTGGACTATTTGCAGTATTTAAGCATCATACATTATTATACTGTATATATCAATTATACATATAATAAGTATTATAAAATACAAATGAACCTCAAACTTTTGAGCATGTCTACTTTTTGACAACTTTTACATTGTCTTTCAACCAATGTCTAAATGTTTTATCTACATTTAGTGCCTTTGGTGTTTCAGGAATGATTAACTATTGACATAATACAGCTTTACCTCAAAGCCTCACTGATAATGTTTTTTTGGGCCTTACCCTGAATATTTCCATGTGAGCACTAGCTGCACTTATGAAATCCACAGTTTTGGATATGTGTCTGTATTCATGCGTCCACTAAAGCAACTCTAGACTACATGTCTTTTAGGAATGGTATGGGGTAGTGGGGGTCTTTGGAAAAACCAAGAACAAGTTCAGGCAGGAGTACGATCAGAGCAGTGTCAGTATCTTTTCAATAAAGGATTGCAGCTCAACAAACTTAATTCCTTTTTAAGATGAATGTGGCCTGGTTTTCTTTCTCCTACTCAGAGGATGTCCATGTTTGCATAAGAAAAAAAAAAAGAAAAAAATACTTGGACTGTTACTCTCTAGAAAGAATACTAAATTTTCGCTTTTTCTGACTTGACTATTTTACTCAGCTTGAAAGAATATTGTGGGTTCTGGTATCATTAATGGTTAAGCTCTACCAACAGCATTTGTGGCATAATGTTGATTACCACAGAAAATATTTTTTAAATTATTTAGAGAAAAAAAAAAAAAAAACTGGTACAGCAAGGCACAAACAATGGAAGTAAACATGGCAACGCAATAAACATTAAAATACACACTATTTTAAAAATATATCAACACTCAAACATTATTTGTTATAACGTGAGACTAGTTTGATAGAATTGCTAACTTTGTCTGCCCAGTTATATCCAATCTTTCAACTCATGTCATGACCATTTAAAGCCAGTAAACTCTGTAACTATATCGTTCCACTGCAAAAATGCACATTTTGAAAGGGAGAATATGTGTGCAAAAAAATACGAGCTTCACATTCATGCATGGCGTTGTTTACTTCCATTATCTGTTACTTGCAACCTGGTCTCGTAGAATTGCTTTGCCATGGCTACATTTTTGCAAAATTATTTCTCCGTGACTCACTGTATTGTATGTATTGCGGCAGTTTCCAGGTGAAGTGAACACTAGAGGCAGTATAACAACAATAACTATTATATCCTTTCACACAAATCACGAGTACAATAGTACAACAGATTGTAAGTTCATAAACACTTACTTTTCGTCCTGTTCCTCACTCAATGCTATCTTATGACATTGTAGCAGAGTGGGGGGTAGAGGATAGAGGATAGAGATGTAGCACCAGCAGAGGAGGGAGAATGCTGCTGTTGCTAATACTTTAGGGAAAACTAATAGAAAAGCTGACTATGCCACCCTGTAATTAACAGGGAAATACTAACCCAATCAAAAATAGAAAGGGCACACAGGTTCGTGGTTCCAAAACAAAAGGGCAAGAGACGTGGATACTAAAATACAAAAATAATTCTTTATTTTAAAATACATGTATCAGAAGGGCACTGGACACTCAATCATTTCAAAGTATATTAAAATTATGAGCACAGACAATCTGCTGTGTGGTTCGCAATAGGCTTTACACTCAAAAGAATGACAAAACAAGCATATCTCTGCTTGTGCAACACAGAGGGCTGAGGCTTACCAGAAGCAGGTAGGCTAACCGAGTGCAGCGATCCCCCTATAAAAAGACACTTCACCCACAGGTGTACACTCACTCACACAAAGCACACAGGTGAATCAGTTGTGAATATACAACACTCAGCACGTGACAGGGGCACCACCACCATTTAGCGGGGAACAGCTAGCCCCTTACACTGGGGACCTCAGCTTCTGAGAAAAGACAAGAGAAAATTAACAAAATAAAATGATCATAATTAACTATCAAAACCAAGACAAAAACTCTGCACAACAAACTAACAAACTCAAACAAGGTTTTTAAGCCACACAAAACAACAAGTGTGAAGAGCAGGGGAGAGAGAGGCTGATAACAAATCACCCTGCTATGATCAACTTCACACAAATAATAACAAAAATGAAAATGGTTTCAATCAGAAAAAAATAACACAGTTTCCAAACTCATGACAATCTCACTGGCTCCAAATGTACAGGTACTTTTCTCTGTGAGTCCCAAAACAGTGCTTTCCAAGCCAGACATACCAAAACAAAACAAAACAAAACAAAACAAAAAACACGAAACAAAACAGCAGTGTTGGAAGTTCAGCAATGTAGATTTAGTGCAGACAGATGCATTCTGGTGAGCAGTTTATTTCACCAAACAAGGACAGACAATTACAAAAAGCTAAACACTACCAACTGCATTTACAAACTTGTTTGGCATGATAAAATGTTGCGGACACACAACTGAGCGTTGCCCTTGTGATGAAAAGAACAGTGGGACGAGTCGTAAAGAGCATGTGAGTCGATACCTGAGCTGAAAGTGTCATAGAAGCACAACAAAATGACTTGGTTGCTTCTGCTAATGGGGTTTTCATCTCACATTTGCTTTTTATGCCACTATCATTTAAGTTTACGTTTAAAATTTAGGGTAGTGAAGTAGGTTTGTTGATTTGAAACTCGATAGAGCATTAACTTAACTCATCTGTTTGAGGGGAAAAAATAACTCGCTTTTAGCACCACACAGAGGACATTTCACTCTGGAACTGCAGCAATTCATGTAAGATAGGCTGCTTTTAAAACTAATGGATGAGTCAAAATTGTTTTCTGTGGTAAACAAAATTATGTGTATTTTTTAATGCCATGGAACAGTGAATATACACTCACTGAGCACATTATTAGGAACACTATGGTCCTAATAAAGTGCCTGACGTGTTCTTCTGTTGTTGTAGCGCATCCACCTCAATGTTCGACGTGTTGTGCATTCTGAGATGCTATTCTGCTCACCACAATTGTACAGAGTGGTTATTTGAGTTACTGTAGACTTTCTGTCAGCTCAAACCAGTCTGGCCAATCTCCGTTGACCTCTCTCGTCAACAAGGCGTTTCCGTCCACAGAACTGCCGCTCGCTGGATGTTTTTTGCACCATTCTGAGTAAACTTTAGAGACTGTTTTGTGTGAAAATCCCAGGAGATCAGCAGTTACAGAAACTGATACTATCTGGCACCAACAACCATGCCACAGTTGAAATCACTGAGATCACATTTTTTCCCCATTCTGATGATTAATGTGAACATTAATTGAAACTCGTGACCTGTATCTGTATGATTTTATGCATTGCACTACTGCCACACGATTGGCTGATTAGATAACCACTTGAATAAGTAGGTGTACAGGTCTTTCTAATAAAGTGCGCAGTGAGTGTATAAGTCAATATATAAAATAATGCAATTACAGTATTTTAATGAGAGAATTAGAATAATTTGAACTGTTCACAATGCAAACCTTTAACACTGTAATGAAGTTGAGTGTGCTCTTCTTTTTAGATCTCAAACAATTAGCAGTCATCTTCCCAGTCATGCCATGACCCCATCAAATAGCAACTATTGGTTCAACCCTTTCATCCAGCAACCACACTCACCTGTAGCTTCCCACAGTCACGTCTGACCTGGATGCATGTGCAAGATAACATTCACATCTGCAACGTCAAGAGAGAGAGGCAAAAGGAAGCCTGACATTAATGATTAACAGCGCTAAAAGCCCCTGCTTTTGTATTCCCATGGTGCCAGGGCTATCTGCTGATCATGTGACCTGGACGGAGGAGATTGGGGGGAGTGAGTGCAAAAGCAAACACAGGTGTTTGGGCTGGAATTGGTTGGTGCTGTTAGGGACAACTGCAAACACCGGCTGCCATGCCTAGAGACGCAATGCCCGCCCACACTAACATGGCAGCCTACTGAAGTCACCGACCTGAGTCTGATGGGCTCTGCTTTATTCCACTCAACAATTAGGTCTCTTCATTGGCCTATAAAAGTATTTAATCTGCCCTTTGACCTAAGGGGGTTATTTGAGTGTAACCATGTACTTGCTGATTTTGGTGTCAACCATTGCACCTGTGAATAAAGATCATGGCATGCTGCCTGAACAACAACAAGCCCAACTACACTCTCTGTTGTCATTCTATCAAATAAAAACAGAAAATGTTTTATGAACTATGTACAGTATACCAATGTCTTGCTGGCTGCATCATTATATTTTCATTCAATATTCAAATATAAAATGATTCTGAGAATCATTTATTATTATTATTATTATTATTATTATTTTAAAGAACAGGACACTTCTTTAAGCTTTTAATTTACTGAATGCTGCTTTGTAGGAGAGACAGATGTCCTCTGTTTTGTGTCGATATTAATATTTGTGCTCCTGTCTCCTTGCAGTTAATTGCCAGCAATCAAGGTGAAGTTGTAAAGTTTGGATTATTATGAGTGGAAAGATGATAAAGCCAGTTTTATTGCAAACACTTTAAATAACCAAAAGGGGTGATGAAGTTTTGATGATGGGGTGGGGTTACGAAAGTTAGCAAAGGAGAATGAGGAAGAATACAAGGAAAGCAAATTTATTATTAATTATTATTATTATTAGTCAAGTTTTTTTATTTGTATAGTGCTTTTCACAACTCACATAGTTTCAAAGCAGCTTTACAGAAAATTATGCATTAACAGAAAATGAAATTGTAATATCTATAAAGTTTTAGAGTCATCATTGTATAGTTTGATTAAATATGATTGTAAATTGTGTATAAAAATAAATAATTAAACAATAATTGTATTTAGAACCCCAGTGAGCAAGCCGAAGGTGACTGGGGCAAGGAACACAAAACTCCATAAGATGTTGGTTAATGGAGAAAAATAACCTTGGGAGAAACCAGGCTCACTGTGGAAGCCAGTTCCCTTCTGGCTAAACAGCATGAATATAATGCTAATATTAGCTATTTATGTGCAGTGCAAGTCATGGTTTAAAATTAGTAAACTAAGTAAGTGTTAAGGTCCAGTATTTGAACTGTAAGATTAATGACTAATGTCTTTGAAGTCCATTCTGGATTAACTGCAGAAGTTCACATAGATGCATTGTCCTTTGTTAATTTGCTGATGAAGGCTTTTGTTGGCAATAAATTGATAGTCTATGTATTCCATTTTAAGAGTGTAGTCCATCATTAGACCAAGGTGATGCAGGCAGAGATAAGTGAGGTGCATCGCAATTCAGCCTGCAGGTCATGTCAGTGAGGTCTATCCTAAATCCAAGGTTCAGGTAGTGGCATATGAAGGATCCATGTCTCATGGTTGGAGTTGGCATCAGTTCATCCTCTGAAGTCCACCGTAATAGACTGAAGTAATGTCTGGCTGGCACCGGCTGCATTTAGTCATCATCACTCACAGACATGTAGCAGTGAAGTCTGACACCAAGCAGGAACGGAGCTGGATCTGGCCGGCTCTGGTAACCTCAGGATATGAATAGGAAACAAATAGAATAATATTAGCATAGATGACATAATTTTTTTTGCAGAGTTATAGATCATGATAAATGTTTCTGGTTCAGGCAGACCTAACTAAAGCAGCCTTATTGTGAGTTGATGGATAAATTAGGTGTATGCCTGGCTAAATATATGAGTCTTTAGTCTAGAATTAATGACTCAATGAGTGTGTCTGTGTCCCGAGGATAGCGAGGAGTTAATAATATTAAGAAGAGGTTCTGAGATTACAGGGAATGCCTCTTTTAAGAGCTTAGTTGGTATTGGACCTAACATACATGTTGTGGCTTTTGATGTTTTGATAAGTTTTGTTAGCTCTTCATAACCTATGACAGCGAAGGATTGAAGTTGCTCGTGAGGAAAATTATGAGATTATGAGTTTTCTGAGGTACTGTGACAGACGATTGCATAATTCCAATTTTATTTCTGATGATTTCAATTTTATCAGTAAAGAAATTCATGAAGTCATTACTATTGTGCTGCGACGGAATATCTGGTTCAGTCGAGGCTTTATTCCTAACCAATCTAGACACAGTACTGAATAAAAACCTAGGATTGTTGTAGTTATTTTCTATGAGTTTGCTAAAAAATGCTGACCTGGCAGCTTTTAGTAGCTACAGACACTATACCTCCAATTTTGTATTCTTCCACTACATTGTACCATGGTGCAGGGCTTTTTTCTTTAATTTTCTTTAATCGAAGGGGGCAACACTATCAAGAGTGCTAGAGAAGACTGTATTTATATTTTCTGTTATTACATCAAGTTCTTCTAGACTTTTGAATTACTGAGTATATGAGATAAATCTGGAAGATTATTAGTGAAGCTATCTTTAGTGATCGAAAGAATAGTCCTACCTGAATGATAGTGTGGTGTAGATTGAGTAATATTAGCTGATCGCAGCATACAAGAAACAAGATAATGATCTGAGATGTCATCGCTCTGCGGCAGAATTTCTATAGTATCAACACCAACTCCATATGACAGAATTAAATCTAGTATATGATTATTGCGATGAGTTGGTCCTGTCACATTTTCCAAAAGAGTTGAAAATATCAATAAATGCTGATCCCAATGTGTCATTTTCATTATCTATGTGAATGTTGAAGTCACCAACAACTAAAGCTCTATCCACAGTAGCTACTAGTTCAGATAGAAAATGTGCAAATTCAGCAAGGAAAACAGAATACAGCCCAGGTGATCTATATACTGTAGAAAGGGCAAAAGACGACAGAGATTTTTTATGTGTATCTGACGTTGTCACATTAAGCATTATTAGTTCAAAAGACTTAAACTTATATCCTGTCCTCTGAGTAACACCAAAAACTTACTGTAAATTACAGCACCACCTCCTCCTCGACCCTTCAGATGAGGCTCATGTTTATAACAATAACCTGGGGGAGTAGTAAACTAATATATTCATCCGGTTTAAGTCAGGTTTCGGTCAAACAGAGCGCATCCAAACTATGAACTGTAATAATTTCATTTAGAATTAGTGCTTTGGTTGAAAGAGATCTAATGTTTAGTAGCTCTACTTTTTATTTGATGTTTATCTTCAATTGTCTATAAATCCTATGCTATTCTCCGGACACCACTCAGACATCAGTGACACTAATCTATTGTAAACCTCGTCACCACGATGAGCAGGGAGGGGGCCAGAGCATATTACAGTGTCTGACATCGTTTTTTCAAGTTCACGCACCTCTTTAACATTATCTCTAGTGATCTCCGACTGGCGAAGCCGGACATCATTAGTGCCAACATGAATGACATTTTTAGGAAATCTATGTTTATCATTAGCCAGCACTTGTAAATTTGGTCTGATGTCATAGTGACTGGAGTCTCTATTTCCACATTCCTTACAATAGAATCTCCTATAACAAGGGTGCTTTCAACATGATTCTCAGTGGGTGCATCACTGAGTGGGGAGAATCAATTGGAAACCCTAACAGGAATGGGAGAGGGTGTCTCTTTGCTAAGCGAGTATGCTGCCGAGACATCACCCAAATGCCCTGCCATAGGGGCTCTACAGCCGGAACCAAAGTGTGTGTGTTGCTCGCTGTATTACCCACCTCCAAAACAGTATCTACCAGCTTCTCTTTCTCACTGATCTCCACTAGCATTTGGATGTGTGTCTCTTACTCATTAACCTTCTCCGTCAGCCTGACTAATTCATTACATTTATCACATGTAAATCCCTCACTGCTGATGGAAGAAGCTATAGTAAACATGTGGCATGTAATGCAGGAAGCAGTAACACGAGTGGATGACATGACTTACTGCAATTGTTTGTTGTTGTTGTTATGGTTGTTCTTGAGCGGCGAGGGTTTGTGATCGATGTGGATCCCTCATGCAATTGTTTGTGTTATGGTTGTTCTTGATAAGCGGTGCTTTGAGATCGATGCAATAATCTGTGTAAAACAGAGGAGAAAACGGGTGCACACAGAAAAATGCACGCAGTTTAATTATGATAAAAATAGAAAGCGGATGCATACGGAAAAATGCACGCAGTTGAATCGCGATAAGAGAATAATACGGAAAAAACCGATGCGTGCTGAAAAATGCCAGAGATGAAAGTTTAAACGCTGAAAACAGAAAGATAAGTAATGCTAAAAAAGCTAGCAGGCTACAAACACAGACTCGAGCTATGCGCCAGCAGCAACAGGAACAGGAAAAACTTTTGTCCACTTTTGTTATTATTATTATTTATTAATTCCACTAATATAAAGAGCCCTTGGATATTTATATTTTAATCACACAAGCAAATTTGCATGCAATTATTTTTATACCCACTTTATATTAGGTATCTTTAACTACTATATAATTAAGCATTTGATATAATGCACTTATTCTGTAAATGTGTTGTTGCATGGTACTTACATTTAAAGTACATGCATTGAAACAGAAACTTGAAATGAAACTCAAGATGGCGCCGAGTATGGCTGCTGCGCTGCGAGCTCCGACACAACATTGCAGTTTTTTGTTTGTTTTGTTTACAGTTCTTATGGTTTTTGTCTGGGTGTTGTCTGCCTTATTGTATATGATAGACAAACACTTTTGGACATTGGTTCTACAATTGCACACCAAAAACCGGACTTCCAATTCCTCAATGCCGACCTGCTGTTTACAAACACCCCAGTGGAGCCCTTTGTCTGGGCTGCCCGGCCGCAGAAACGCAGAAGGAAAAGGGGAAATAGAGCCAGCGTTCTCATCAGAGTAAGATATCGCGCAAATCGACCCCCGCTACCCAGTATTCTACTGGCAAATGTTCAGTCTCTAGACAACAAGCTCTGCGAACTGAGAGCGCGGATCTCTTTCCAACGAGAGATGAGGGACTGTTGCATTATCTGCCTTACAGAAACTTGGATGTCTGCGGAGATTCCAGATTCAGCCATCGAACCCACAGGGTTCTCCGTGCACTGAGCGGACAGAGCGAAAGACCTCTCAGGTAAAAGCAGAGGTGGTGGTGTATGTTTTATGGTCAACAAATCCTGGTGTGATCAGAGGAACGTACATTCTATCAAGTCTTTCTGCTCTCCTGATCTGGAATTTCTCATGCTTCTGTGTCGACCATTCTGGCTACCGAGGGAAATCACAGCAGTCATTATCACAGCTGTGTACATCCCGCCACAAGCCGACACAGACCGGGCACTCAAGAAACTGTATGGGAGTATAAGTGAGCAGGAAACCGCACACCCTGAGGCCGCGTTCATTGTGACCGGGGACTTTAACAAAGCCAATCTCAAATCAATCGCACCAAAATACCACCAACATATCAGTTTCAACAAATGAGGGGACCTGGTTTTGGACCATTGCTACTCTCCCTTCCGGGATGTCTACAAATCCCTCCCCCACCCACCATTTGGCAAATCAGACCACTAGCCCATTCTCCTTCTGCCCGCGTACAGGCAGAAACTGAAACAGGAAGCACCCACCCTCAGAATGATCCAGTGCTGGTCAGACCAATCAGATTCTATGCTACAAGACCACGACAGTGGTCACGCGGACTGGGAGATGTTACGGTCCGCCTCTGATGATGACATTGAGGTTTACGCTGATAGCGTAGCGTGTTTCATCAGAAAGTGCATAGAGGACGTTGTTCCAACCAAAACAATATGGATCTACCCCAACCAGAAACCATGGATTAATAACGATGTTCGTGTGGCACTTAATGCGCGGACCTCTGCTTTTAATTCCGGGATGCGGAGGAGCATAATCAAGCCAAACGCCAGTACAGGGACAAGATTGAAGGACAGTTCAACACCACCGACTCTAGAAGCATGTGGCAGGGAATTAATATCATCACGGACTACAAAGGGAATAAAAACTCCACTGTGAACACCGCTGCCTCTCTCCCGGATAAGCTAAATACTTTTCATTCTCATTTTGAGGGAAATAACACCGCCCTCGTGGCCGAAGCTACAGAGGTTAGTTCACTCTCAGTCTCTGTAGCGAATGTAACCTGATCTTTCCGATGGGTGAATATCCGTAAAGCCACGGGTCCAGATAGCATTCCGGGTCTTGTCATCAGAGCGTGCGCGAACCAACTGGCTGGTGTTTTTACTGACATTTTCAACCTTTCCCTCTCCTTGTCTGTAGTCCCCACATGCTTCAAAATGTCCACCATTGTGCCTGTACCAATGCAATCCAAAATCACTTATTTAAATGACTGGCGTCCTGTTGCTCTGACCCCCATCATCTGCAAATGCTTTGAGAGGCTAATCAGAGATTACATGTGCTCTGTGCTACCTGCCTCACTGGACCCATTGCAGTTTGCTTACTGCAACAACTGCTCCACTGATGATGCCATTGCATCTACACTGCTCTCTCCCACCTGGAAAAAAGGAACACTTATGTGAGAATGCTGTTTTGTAGACTACAGCTCAGCATTCAACACCATAGTGCCCTCCAAGCTTTATGTGAAACTCCGGGCTCTGGGCTTAAACAGCTTGCTGTGCAGCTGGATCCTGAACTTCATGTCAAGCAGATGCCAGGTGGTTAGAATGGGCAGCAACATCTACTCATGTTCTCAGCTTACTCTTGTATTCCTTGTACACACATGACTGTGTGGAAACATACAGCTCCAATGCCATCAAGTTTGCTGATGATATGACGGTGGTAGGTCTGATCACTGACAATGATGAAACAGCCTACAGAGAGGAGGTGCACACTCTGACATGCTGGTGTCAGGAGCACAACCTCTCTTTACAAGACCAAGGAGCTTGTGGTGGACTTCAGGAGAAAAGACAGAGAACACAGCCCCATCACCATCAATGGAGCACCGGTGGAGAGAGTCAGCAGCTTCAAGTTCCTCGGTTTCCACATCACAGAGGAACTCACATGGTCCGCAGTGTGTGAAAAAGCTCAGAGGATCATCAGAGACTCCAGCCACCCGAGCCATAGGCTGCTCTCACTGCTACCATCAGGCAGGCGGTATTGCAGCATCAGGACCCGCACCAGCCGACTCCATGACAGCTTCTTCCCCCAAGCAATCAGACTTTTGAACTCTTGATCTCTCACGATCAATATACATCAGCACTGCACTTTATTAATCTTATGATCTCACACCGGACTGTCATAAATTCTATTCTCTCTTAACAACACTCTGGCAACTGACTATCAACCGGCAGCCTGAATGACAATGCAGTACAATACAACCTATGGTATATTTTATAGATACTTTATTTACTATTTTTATTGTATGTGTATTCTATATTATGTGTATGTGTATTCTATATTGTGTGTAAATTATACTGTACATTGTATATTATTATTGTGTTTTGGAATAATGTGTATATTAAATATGTAAATTGTGTTGTGTAAATCTGATGTTTATTGTAAATTGGCATATGTCTCATCACTGTCATGACTGCTATGTTGCTCGGAACTGCACCCAAGACTTTCACCCACTGTTGCACTTGTGTATATGGTTGTGTGACAATAAAAGTGATTTAATTTGATTTTGATTTGAATTACATCTGTAGTTACACTGTTAACCTTACCCATAACCTTAAACCTAACCCTAAACTAACCCTTACCCTAAACCCTAACCCCAGCCATACCTCCACCTCAGCAGCATGTAAGAATCTTGTGGGATGTAGTTACACACTAAATACATGGTATTGTATGTATTTTATTGTTATTACACAGTAGTTAAGGACACCTAATATAAAGTGGAACCTTATATTTCAACATCAGGTTAAATATTTCTAAAGTTCTTAAAATGTATACATGTAATAGTACTCATTTTTATAAATATCACACTCATTTTTTATGTAATAAAGCAATAGATATAATTTGATAGTAAACTTATATACTGTTGATATCCATTAATCATAAAAATATGGTTTATGGATGTGCAAATGTATATTGTGACACTATTACATATCTTGGGTCAGTGTCAACCCTATGCACTTTATGTAATTTAGCAATTACTGTATATACATATATACTGTATACAGTTTATGTAACATGCTGTCAATCTAACGCGTTAATTCAGTGCGATTAATTATATAACAAATTACACGTTAAAAAATGTATGCAATTAATCATGTCCATGACCAGAATAAGGAATATTCCTACCTTCAGAGCAACTCAATCTTGAAGCGAAACTCCAGCTGTATAGGCAATACACATCTCATACAGAGAACAAACCACAGACTTGACAGCAGACAGCACAAGATGAGAACAAATTTTTGGTGTTCAAACACAGCTTGATGGAGCACAAATTTGAATGCAGGGATCTCAAGACATTTTTTTCCAAGTTTCAAACTATGTTTAACTTGACACAGTGATCTAAAAACACTGTGTTTATGATGCAATGCAACCAAAGTGAGATGCTCCAAAAGCATCCATCTGATGCAGGTGTACACTGACACGTTCTTAGAAAAGCCCTTATAATAAATCTAAGACAGATTAAGGAATTCAATTGCAAAATGAATTGCTGTGAACTACAGGCCAATGATAGACTTATGTTCAATAAAATGGAAATAAACAATATATTGCCTTCTAAAGCCACTTTTTGTATTGTCTTTTTTAATGCTTCACTCGACTGCCACAATTAATTATTGCAGTTTAATGATCTGAATTTTATATTATATATATATATATATATATATATATATATATATATATATATATATATATATATATGTATATAAACACTGGCAGCCAAAAGTTTGAAATAATGTACAGATTTTGCTGTTTCAGAAGGAAATTGGTGCTTTAATTCACCAAAGTGGCATTCAGCTGATCACAAACTATAGTCAGGACATTACTGATGTAAAAAACAGCACTGTCACTACTTGAAAAAAGTCATTTTTGATCAAAACTTGACAGGCCCCATTTCCAGCAGCCATCACTCCAACACCTTATCCTTGAGTAATCATGCTAAATTGCTAATTTGGTACTCGAAAATCACTTGCCATTATACCAAACACAGTTGAAAGCTATTTGGTTCGTTAAATGAAGCTTAACATTGTTTTTATGTTTGTTTTTGAGTTGCCATAGTATGCAATAAACTGGCATGTCTTAAGGTCAATATTAGGTCAAAAATGGCAAAAAAGAAACAGCTTTCTCTAGAAACTCATCAGTCAATCATTGTTTTGAGGAATGAAGGCTATACAATGCTTAAAATTGCCAAAAAACTGAAGATTTCATACAAAGATGTACACTACAGTCTTCAAAGACAAAGGACAACTGACTCTTACAAGGACAGAAAGAGATGTGGAAGGCCCAGATACAACTAAACAAGAGGATAAGTACATCAGAGTCTCTAGTTTGAGAAATAGACACCTCACATGTCCTCAGCTGACAGCTTCATTGAATTCTACCCGCTCAACACCAGTTTCATGTACAACAGTAAAGAGAAGACTCAGGGGTGCAGACTTAATGGGAAGAATTGCAAAGAAATAGCCACTTTTGAAACAGAAAAACAAAAAGAAAATGTTAGAATGTGCAACGAAACAGACATTGGACAACAGATCATTGGAAAAGAGTGTTATGGATCTTAACTCCATTGAGCTTTTGTGGGATCAGTTAGACTGTAAGGTGCGTGAGAAGTGTCCGACAAGACAGCCACATCTATGGCAAGTGCTACAGGAAGTGTGGGGTGAAATGTCACCTGAGTATCTGGACAAACTGACAGCTAGAATGCCAAGGATCTGCAAAGCTGTCATTGCTGCACGTGGAGGAATTTTGATGAGAACTCTTTGAAGTAGTTTACTTTTTTTTTTTTTTAAATTGTAATAGTAATTTTTCATGTTATTAATATCCTGACTATACATTGTTATCAGTTGAATGCCACATACCAATTTCTTTCCATAAGAGCAAAATCTGTACATTATTCCAAACTTTTGGCTGCCAGTGTATATGTATATATGTTCTGTAAAATATGTAGAGGTAGAGGGGCAGGAATGAGGTCCCAGGTCACTGACTTGAAGTGTGCATTTAATGGCTAAAGCATTCAAAATTACTTGGATTTAAAGTGCAAAAAAAAAAAATAAATAAAATAAAAACAAACAAACAAAAAAAAAAACCAATGAAAATCCTTATAAAGAACAAAACTATTGGTCAATCTGTTCAATATTGTGTGCCAGATAAATGCAAACACATCAAAACACTGCTAAAGGATTAGAAGCATCATCTTTGTAGGCATTGTCTTACCCCAAGAAGATGTGTCCATTGTGGGCTGAAAGTGAACTAATTAAAGTGAGCCGACGGTGATAAGCTGCAGAAGAACTGCGCTTTGCTCAGTTGAGCTTTTGATGTTGCAGACACAATGCAATGTGAAAAGAGCAAGTGTCCTGAGAAGCTGCAGGCTTTTTTTTTTTTTTTTTTGTCTGGCTCCACACCTATAATGAGGTCACACAGCTGCCTGTGGTAAAGCTGTCTAGTGTATTCATTCCCACGTAAAAAAAAAGAAAAGGCATCAATACACAAATTTAGAAAAAAAAGGAAGAGGGAGGGTTGTACAAACTCAAAACTGTACAAGAGAAGAGGCTAAATTAATCAGGATATTATGCGTTGAAATAACAAATTGCTGAATCTCCTGACTTAAAGGTGATGTGTTTAGTTTTTTTTTAGTTTTTATGTTAAAATACAAAGGAGTATGCAGAGACAACAACCCGGTCTCATGATATTATAATAGTCATAATATTAGTGAAAGATGGCGAAATCGTATAAGAAATCGAGTTGGCTTGTACAAAAACATACAACTTTTACTCCCATCAAGAAAAATGAACAAACCAACAAACAATATTATTAAAATGTTTCCTTAGTTTAACTCCAAAACCAAACCTAAACCTAACCAGAAAGTCTTACACCTTTCCCAAATCATAAAACTAACCATGCTTCTAATAGATAAATATTGTTTGTGTACCAGGAATACGAAATTATTATTCTAAATTTGTTCACAAACATTTCCTTTCTTAAAATAAAGTGTGTAGGCTAGCTAAAATTAAATGCCATTATTGTATCAATTTGAAATTCTGTTTGTTGATTGGTTGGTCTTTATGGGAATATAAGTCTAACCTTTTTGTATGAGCCAGCCAAGTCGTACAATACCTTTTGACTTCCCCATCTTATACTAATTATTACAAGTTGTCATGTTGGAGACAACTATTAATCTATTGGTAGGAACTGTAGATTCCCCCGAAAACTGTAAAAACTGTTGCTTTGTGATGCTTTCAAAACATTGCTCAAACAAACATTTGCAAAATGTTTGTTTGAGCATCCCCAACCCGACAGGCACAGGAACACTGGCTCAACCAGTGACATGAGTATTGGCTATCTGTTTGTCCAACCACTGGCAGACGAGGGGAGTGCTTTTTGCAATTTTGTTTGATGACATTATTGGTGCAGAAATTACACAGTTTACCTTTAAACAAAAGACACGTTTCCATAATTAAATTTATAATTCATAATTGGATTCCTTTCACAAATTTCATCATACAATTCAATAACAGATGTAAACCATGCATATTTTGGCCATGAATAGTGTGTTAGCAGTACCATTATGACCATGAATGCAGAATGTAAAATGTACACACTATCTCCTGCATGCATATTATTTTATCATCATTGAGTGGTTAAAAAAAGTAGCTTCTTTTACTGCTCTCATGTGGATTCTGTTCATAGGATGAGACATGTAGTCATTGATAACACATTTAAATTTCACATTGGTTATTGTTTTTCATGTTGTCCGTTGACTAGACAGTGTCTGTCTCATTTTTAAATACTCATTTAAACACCGGCCCAGTGATGTGAGCCCTGTCCGAATGTTCACAAACAGTATAGCATTGCTTAGCTGTAGCTCTGAGCAAAGAATGAAGAATAAATTTGCTGTGAGTGTATCAAAACCTTAAATCACAAACTGTATAATCATTAACAACACATCAACACCCAGTTTACAATAATTTTTTAGCCATGGTGACTGTACAACAGAAGTCCATCTGAAACACCTAACGGTGGTCTGAGAGCACAGGTGTCAGTCCACTCTCTTCCTCAATGACATGGGCTTTGACAGTCTACCTACCATTTGATTTCCCTTTATTTACATGCAGAGAAAAGAAAGGGGGAGAGGAGACGCAGCCTGCCGGTGACAGGTGTACCTAAGTGGAGGTGTGGAAAGCTGGAAGCTCTCTGGTGCCTCCTCCCTCTCAGACATATGTAAGGGAACAGCCAGAGGCCATTAGAATACATTCATTGCCAGCATTATACTTAGACAAATAGTGTGTGATGCTGTCATGGAGAGAGAGAGTGGGGTCATGGCTGAAAAAGGATAAAAAAAAAAGAAAGACTGATGAAATGCTTCAAAGAATATTCCATGTTCAAAAGAATTATGTTGATTTCCCCAATAGTTATTTAGACTTGTCCCACATTTAATAAAAAAAGAAACAAAAATTGCAGTTACAATAAAAAACGTATAATGGGAGTGCATGGGGCCAGTCCATTAACACTTAAATCCACATTGTTTCAAAAGTATAGCTAAAAGATAGCTAAAAGATGTAAACATTATACATATAAACATGATTTTAGTATGATAAATCACTTCCTAACCTTATTTGTCCTGTTATTTCCAATATTACAATTTCATTGCTATGACCACAAAACTGTTTAATCATGGCATTGAATGTAACTTTAAATTTTATGACACTAAAGTCATGTTAATACATATAATGTTTACATCTTGTAGCTATTCTTTTGAAACAATGTGTATTTTAGCGTTTAAGGACTGGCCCCAGTCACTTTCATTGTTAGTCCCTTTTTAACTTTTTAATTAACGAAGGATGAGTCTAAATTATTTTTTTGTGGTCATCAAGATTATGCCACAAAAGCTGTTAATTGAGCTTCATTTGTATTGAATCCAGAATATTCCTTTAATAATCGGTTGGATTGTAAGTATATCCTAATTTTAAACAGTTTATCTTGAAATGTTTTTAAAGACACTTCTTAAACATTGAATTCTTTTGAGATTTTTGTCATCTGGGAAGCTTGTGTCTGATTTATTTTTCTTTTCTTAATTGTATTGAATGAAAAAAAAAAACATGGCATCATAAATATAATAAATATACATAATTTAATAAATATTAAATAAAAAAAATTAAAAATCTAATATAATAAATGTAAATAAAAACATTAAATATAACAACAACAGCAGCAACAACAACAACAACAACAAAAACAACAAAAATAATCATTCATTTATTTTTAAAGAATTCAAATTACTTTCTGATGAACCCTAATTAAAAACAAAAGATAAATAAAAACTATAACATTTGTTTAGTCCTAATAGCTCTTAAAAACAGGTGTCAGAGCATGTACAGTAGCTCCTTTAGTTGGGCATCTGAGCAGAGCTGATTGTTTGAGGTGAATGGCTGTGTGGGAGTGAATGCATTTATGTTTTTGAATGACTGTGATTGGATGCGTGACTGACTGTTTGTGAGTGTGTGTTTGGGAGATGGAGAGACAGACAGCTGCTGTCTGACTGACGTGGCTGCTGCAGGTAGCAGCTGGGCTAGCTCACCTGTCATGCAGATCCAATCCCGTCCATCAGCGCCGGTGAGCAGGAAAAGCCTTGTGTTCATTCAGAGGGGACTGCAAAAAGAAAGACAGACAGAACAAAACAAAGGTAGCAGGCAGTTTTCATGAGTGACGGAGGAATATAAAAGCAAAACTCTCCACCTCTCTCCATGTTCTGTAATAACATTCAATAGAAACATGAAAATTCCAGGGATATATCTGTAATATTTTCTGATCATTCAGAATTAGGCTATATTCAAACTGTAAGCCAAAGCTCCTAGTTCTGATTATTTTCTGCTTCATCTGAATTTGTTTTGTTTTGATCACATGACCTTAAATGTGACCAATTTCAGAAATTGGTCTAAACAAACAATGTCCCTAAACTGACCTGCATTAGCATCATCAGACATAAACAAATATATTTAAGAGACCAGGGCTTGTCAATGTATAGGTAAGTTATCACAAGTGAAATACAGTATTTCAGTAACTATAAGGTTTTGAGCTAAAAGTCCAATTGTACAAATGGTTGGTTTCAACCCTCACAAAATAAATGTTAATGTTAACATTCTATACTCCAAACAAAAACCCTGTAGGCTATAGTATTGTGTCAACTGCATAATAATGTCAACTGCATAATAAAGATTTTATCCAAAGGGTTGAACTGTGTTCTTTGTGTTATTTTTCATAAATATTAGGTTGGGGCGTGTTGTCAGATTTAAATTGGGGCAGGGTATTACACTTGTTTTAAATGTTGTAATTTTATACAATTGATTAATTACAATTTCTGCCGGTTTGATATATATTTTATGTTTCCTTTTCCCTGCTGATTATTTTGTGCTTCATAACTACATTTCCTGTGTAAAAAAAAACTTCCGGGTTCAATACAAATGAAGCTAAATCAACAGCATTTTTAGCATAATATTGATGGCCACAAAAAAAGATTTTCAACTTGCCCCTCATTTATGTAAAAAGAAAAAGAAAGAAAGAAAAACAAATCTGTAAAGCATTTACAATGCAAGTGAATGGGGAAGTCCATAAACATTAAAATACACATTGTTTCAAAAGGACAGCCGCAAGATGACATGACCTTATCAGGTTAAAGTTATATCCAATTTTGTCGCCATGAAGACGCAATGCCCGTAAACCCTGTAAGTGATTTTATCACTCTAAAATCATGTTAACACAAATAATGTCTACATCTAATATCCTTACTTTTCAAACAGTGTGTATTTTAATGTTTAAGGCCTGGACCCATTTACTGTACTTCCATTGTAAGTGCCTTACTATAAGTGCAATTTTTAAATAAACAAGGGAATTGGAAATTGGAATTGGAAATGTCAAATTCAATGTTATTTTTATGCTGTTCACACTGTAATAATAATAATAATAAATAAAAAAAAACAGATCTTATCACATGTGATGGAAAAATAGATTTGGGCAACATTCCAAAAAAAAGATATTTATGCGTAGCGTTAATGGTATTCCTGACTAACACTTGATCTGATCAACCTCAGTCCAGGAAAAAATGGCAAAGACCCAACAATCAGTTGCATTATATTTCTTCACTTCAGAAGGGATTTGACAGAGCCTCGACAGAGCTGATTGTGCTCGTGTGTGGCTTTGATGCAGGCTGCATGAGCAGCCAGGGTCGGGATGGGGCTGATAAAGAGATGATACACTGGATAAGTTAACACAGCCATATAGGAGACATTCAGATGTGGGGGCAGGAGAAGTGCAATGCAGAATTGGCATCAGATAAAGAGAGAAGGGCCCCTAGAGGGCAGAGAACAATAGGGGGAGGCGGAGAGGCAACGAGCTGACTAAAGAATCGTTTCCGGAAACACGCATGGATAGCGGGCTTAAATGAGTGGGTCGGGCCAGCGAGATGAGCCTCTGAGATCCCTTCCATTAACCTCATTGAGTGTGCTCATGCTACAAATTCATTAACACACATAGTGAGCTGGCTGTGCCTGATAATTTAAACATACTGTTGCATTGAATGTCATTTCAGTGATAGTTCACTGCTGTGTGAATAAAACAACAAAAAAAGTAAATGAAACAAATGCTTTTGATCAAGAACATATCGCAAAATGAAAGGGACAAGTATAAACCATGATAAATTAATAGATCTGAACTGGTTTTGCTTTATGACCCAGTTCCAAATTATTAATCAAAAGTAAAATAGATAAATAAATAAATCTTATATATATATATATATATATATATACAGGGCTGGGAGGGAAATTTTTAAATGTATTCCACTACAGATTACAGAATACATGCTGTAAAATGTAATTTGTAATGTATTCCATTAGGTTACTCAAGGTCAGTAACGTATTCTGAATACTTTGGATTACTTCTTCAGCACTGGTAGATTTGTTTTCATCTGAAAGGACTAAATATTAAATGAAACAAATGACAATAAAATGCAAATCTCTTCAGTAATCAAAATACTTTTTTTTTTTAATGTAACTGTATTCTAATTACCAGTGATTTAAATTATATATAAATATATATATATATATATATACACTACCGGTCAAAAGTTTTGAAACACTTACTCATTCTTTATTATAATATTTATTTATCATTCTTTTTTTCTTCACATTTTAGGATAATAGTAAAGTCATCAAAAATATGGAATAACATAAATAGAACTATGGGAATTATGTTGTAACTAAACAAAATCCAAAATAAATTAAAACTGTGTTTTAGCATCTTCAAAGTAGTCACCCTTTGCCTAGAATTTGCAGACATGTACTCTTGACATTTTCTCAACCAACTTCTTGAGGTATCACCCTGGGATGCTTTTTAAACCATATTGAAGGAGTTCCCATCTATGTTGGACACTTAATGGCTGCTTTTCTTTATTATTTGGTCTAAGTCATCAATTTCACAAACTTTTTTTTGTTTTAAATTTTTTTTATTAAATTTTAGTTTTATAATGAAATAAATTAATATGGTGGCACAATTATATTTTTGTCTACAAAAGTAATTTCAAACATTTAAGCATACGCCTTCAGATCAAAAGATTTTTAAGATCATGAGAAACACTTCAGTCAAGTGTTTCAAAAGTTTTGACTGATAACGTATTTATACAGTACTGTGCAAAAGTCTTAGGCACATAAGATTTTTCAAAAAAGCATTTGTCTTAAGATGGTTATTATATCTTCAGCTTTAGTGTGTCAATAGGACATATAAATGTTAGACTCCCAAACATTACTTTTGCAAATAGAAAAGATAAGAATAGAAGAACAGGGAGCCCTGCAACAGATGGCATTGCCCCCACAAAGCCCCCCACTGAACATCGTGTCAGTCTGAGATTACATAAAGAGACAGAAACAATTGAGATTTATATATATATATATATATATATATATATATATATATATATATATACACTGTATACACACACATATATTTTATTATAATTTATTATAATATAAAAAAAATAAATACAAAAAGGTATGGGAAACATGTTTACTCCCTTTTAAATGTCGATATTTTACTGTTCACATTACAGTGTATTTATTTATGTAATTACTGAGTAATAATAATAAACTACATGTACTTACTGTCTAACTATTTTGTAGAGATCCTTGTATTTACATATTGTTATTGTTTTTACAACAGAGTAGTTAGTAATATTAACATGTAATCCGTGTTGGTGCAATAGAATAAAGTAAATAATTACTGTAATCTAATTATTTCTTAGTAGAAAAAGTAGTGTAGCGCATTACATTTCAAATTCTTGTAATCACATTAAAGTTACTAACTATCAATTTAGTTAATTACTTTTTAGTAAATAACTTGGGTTGTATATTTTTCTAAAATAATATTATTTTTGTAGAATACAATTAAAACATTAATTGCGTTGATATATACAGTGCATCTATTTGTGTTTTATGACAGCTGAACAGCGTGCACTCCCTAATGAGTCAGTGAACAAGGAGGAAATATTGACATTATTTTGAATTCGTTGAGTTGGAAAACAAAAGGTTTTCAGTGAAACTTGTTTTATAAAGTAAATTAAAATTAATTAGTAATGTGATTACTTTTTCAGTTAAGTAATAAGTAAATTCAGTAATCTGATTACTGTTTCAGAGAAGTAATTAGTCATTTGTACTGAATTGCTTTTTTTGAGTAACTTACCCAACACTACATCTAATATGTGTAACACGGTCAGGGTTGGGGAGTAACGAAATACATGTAACGGGAATACGTATTTAAAATACAAAATATAAGTTACTGTATTCCACTACAGTTACAATTTAAATAATTGGTATTTAGAATACAGTTACATTCAAAAAGTATTTTGATTACTGAAGAGATTACTTTGCATTTTATTGTCATTTGTTCCATTTAATATTTAGTCCTTTCAGATGGAAAACATTTATACATATAATGATGCGATCCAAAGAGCATTTGAACAGCGGTGAAACACTTTCTTATGATGTATTACATTCATACGTGCAGACAGAGAAGTAAGTTTGAAGTAAGTTTGGAGCACAAGAAATAGAAATAAACCTTTTGTAAATTGTCAGCTTTATGCTAAGCTAAAATGCTATTTCTAGCCATTTTACATGCACGTTACCAGGCAAGATCATATTTTTTTATCAAGAAATTCACGTTGGATCATAATTTCTTTTTTTCTAGTAAGACCTTTGATATTAGGGCAAAAATCGTATTCTTGATAATAATTTTTGTATTGTTTTCCTGTAAAAATATCTAAAAATCCTTAAAACAAGATCAATTTGTATCAAGAAAATATTTAGGTTTTTCAGAGAATGTATTTTTAACATGTGTATTTTGTCTTACTGTACTGGCAGATTTTGTATAGTCAAAACAAGTGAAAAAATCTACCAGTGCTGAAGAAGTAATCCAAAGTATTTAGAATACGATTACTGACCTTGAGTAATCTAACGGAATATGTTACAAATGACATTTTACATCATGTGTTATGTAATCTGTAGTGGAATACAATTCAAATGTAACCCTCCCAACCCTGTACACGGTACCGGACACTGAAGTCTTATCAACAATATATGCATATTTCCCTTTTTTATTACTGTATACCTGATTATATGCTTAGTAACATTTAGTTATTTGAATTTAGTATTGTTTTTCACTGCTGTCCTTGACCCTATCAGAACAGACAAGTGACCCATTTTTCGGTCTCGACACAACAGTTGAGAACCTCTGTATTAAATGAAATGCAGTAACATGCATTTGTGTGCAATCAGATGGTAATACTTTTTAAATATATACCATGGTACTGAATAATTGCCATATTAATGTACAAATATATTTGCATAGTATTTATATGGTTCTCCAAGGTATGTTTAAAAAACACATGGTAATACCTTGGTCTTCTGAGGTACTTTTTTATTAGTGAGTGTTTACCATCTTTACTAATGAATAGCAATTTAAAGGAATGTCCATTTTAAAAGAGCAGAAGCAACCAAATATGGCAATAGTTACTGCTTGATTTATGGATAAAGACACAAAACAGAACAGGTTCTGAATCAAAGATGAACTAATTTTACTACTATGACACTGACAGTGTGACAAAGACACTGAACATCCAAACACAATGGCAGAAACAAGCAGAAAACTAACTTTCACGTTTATGAAAAGGAGAGAGTATCAAGCCAAGCTGTCTTTAATGATGGCAACATTGACAGGAGGCAGGCTATTTTTAATGGTGCACATTGCCCCTTTCAGCACAGAACCCCCTTTCACGGGCCTTTGTCGGTAACCTGTGGTGACCTGTATTGATGGCCATGTCGTGGTCCCCTGCACAAAAGGTACCGGCCACAAGTGACACAAGGGGGGGGGGGGGGTTGTCTGTACAGCTGGCCAGTGCTCATGACCCTACAAATGCACCTTGAATGGTGCTGGGGATGTTTAAAAATGGACTGGGAGTATAAGTTAAAATAAGACACATAGACAAACAAATAAAAGAAGAGCTAGGTACACATATATATATACACACACACACACACACACACACACACACACAAAGAATGTACAAACAACATGGAAACAAAAGGGCTCTTGTAATGCTGACAGGGGACTTGATGAAAAATTCAAACAATATAATATGGAGAATGTCAACAGCCACCACACTTCTGCTGAGGGCCTTACAAACAGATGGAGCAACTCTGCACACACATTACGGCAGGCCAGCTCAAGCTCTCAGTGTAATGATGATGGCTCTGCCTCTGCTCTGGACCTCCTTATAAAACCAACACAAACACAGCATTAAGGGAGGGAGAGGAGTATCTGCCATACACACATACACTAAGGTTACGGGTCACCTGTGTAACCTTCGATCCTCTGACCACTCAGCGGAGTGGCTGATTCTAAATGAGCCAGATTAAGATATCAACATCCTTACTTTCCACCTGTCCTTGTCCAGATCACCAGGCTTTAATGCCTCCTGACAGAGAAGCTTATGCACCCAGTGATTACACTGCATATCAGAGCCTACACAAACACAAGCACCACATTGCTCTCACTTTGGAATAGGACAAAGAGGTTTTAGCTGCAGCATTTGTGCACCGAATACTGATTTCTTTTAAAACATTGTTAGACATGAGAGTCAATAAAATGAAGCCATTTTAAGCTCACCCTTAAAATGTATTTTGTTTATTCAGCCTAATATAGTCAGGTCAATTCAGTCATATTTAAAAAAAAAAAAAAGTAATTCTAATAAAACCTGTTTAATTAGATGCTGCTACCTAAAGCACATTTGTAGATTACCTGACAAAACATTGATTTACTGTGTGGAAGGATCCAACCCTATAATGCAAAAAATTCCTTAACTGGTCTCATAACAAATCGTAATTACTACAATATGGCGGAATTCTAAGGAATCATGTGAGTTGGCTCTTCCAAAGAAAAAAGAAAAAGAAAAAACATGATCACATGGGAAGTTGACATGTTGTTTTCGAGAGTTCCAGTACCTTAGGATTGGCCACATTATGCCGACTCATCGACAAGCAGCATCTCCTATCAGACATGTTTGCATCGGCTCCAAGGTGTGTTTACCTTCACCTGTGGCTCAACCGGAACTGCGATGAATCAGCTGCGTGGGAGACCCTGGATTGGATCATGTGTTGAAACCAGAATGTAATTGCATCTGCATAATCAGTACCAAGCACGATTCAGAGGTTGCATTTTTCCTTTTTTCTTATATTTTCCAAAGATGGTTATGCTTAGATTTGGGGTTTGGTTTGGGGGGTACAGTTTATAAAATATGCATTCCTCCTTACTATATTTCAGCCTGTACAGCTGAAAATGACTTACTTTACAACTCACTTTTGGCACCCCTTTGTGGACATTTCACCCAGAAAATAGAGCTCTCACGTGCCTTTATGCCAACCAGAAGTTAGCACCAATGCTTTGGCCACTGGGGGCAGTGTTTCGTATTTCGGTAAGCACAAACTAACTAACAAACAATGCTATTTAGATTTTTTTCCTTCATTACAAGTTTTACCCCTTACCCAAACCTAACCATAAGTCTAACACCTTACCCAAACCCTAAACCTAACCATGACTTTAATAGGAAAATAATTTTTCCATACCACAAAAGAAAGAAAACTTCAGGGTTTAGAAGGAGACAAGGGAAGCGCATTAAAGGTTATTGACCTACAGCCATTTGTATTGCATAGCCTAAATAAATATGAAATGAGTAATACAATTTGTTCACAGATGCTCCCTTTCTTAAAATAAAGTGTTGGATAGAAGGCAGGCCAAAATGTGATGCCTGTATTGTACTGATTTGCAATTCTGTTTGTTGATTGGTTGGTCTAAACGTTTTACATTTGCGTACAGGTCAAGTTGTCATGAGACTATGTTGCCTATTCTCAATCAGCATCTTTATTTTGTTTTTATTAAAAATATCTAAACATTCTAAAAACAAGATAAATTTAGCTGAAAATATTACATCAGATATTAAGAGTAGTTTCTTAATATTTAGAGAATCTACCTTGAAAATATGCATGTTTTGTCCTGTTTTTCCAGATTTTTTTTTACTCGTTTTATGTTTTATGCATTAAAATTATACACTAAATGTATGATTACTGTAATAGTAAATACACCAGTTCCATTCTCAGGAAACTGTGCCATCTGTGTCAGAAAATAAATTTAAATAATATTTTCTTTCATTTTAATAATTTCTTTTCAATATGTTAATGTTGAACTTACAAAAAAACATATTCTATCTGAGTTTCCATCATCAAAAAAGAATGCATTAATGTTTTATTTAAAATATATATGGCATTACACACTAAACAGAGTCAGCTTTGTCAAATAATGTGAATTTGTTTAGTATTATTTTAATTATATTAGTAGTAAGCAATTGGGAAACAATACATGGACATAGCACACAAATGGCTCAATTACTTAAGTTACCTTAAGAAATACCAAGAGCTTGGTGAACTTGGTTTCATATATTGTCTTCTGCTCATATGTGTCACTGGTCAAAAGTGTTTCTAAGTTATACAGTATTTAAACAGTTACTGGGTCTTCATTTGATCAGATCAGGCATCGGGAGCTCAAAACGTGGCCTGTTCTAAAGCGTGCAGTGCTGCCGGAAAAAAATCGACAAACTTGCACACCTAATTGTTATTGCGGCTGTGTTTGGCCTGGAGCCAGTCGATAGGAATCAGGGATCAGCTCCTGGGCTGTTGCTCCCACTTCCAGTGTCTTAGTTGTAATGCATCCCTCTACTAACAGGGATCAAAGTATTAGGCATTCAGGTTATTTGTATTGATTTTATGTGCTGTCATGCCGTATTTCAGCCAACTTATATTTGTGGAAATTGCAAATTTCACTTTGGAAATGTCACCTGCATTTAATCTCAAGCAGTGTGGTCAATACAGGAATGTGGGCTTGATCGGGGCCACGTTATTGCACAGGGGCTGGGAGCTTCACTTGTTGCCATGGCATCAACCCAGTGGTAAAAGATGGGAGTGGTCCAGAGACCTGAACGTGAAAGGACAGAAGATAATTTGAATGATACAGAAGATAAAGATTACATCATTAAAATGTATGTACAGCTGAATCATTCATTGGTTTGAATGTGAGCTATTAAGATGTTCGGTAACACTTACATAATACATTAATGTTCCCTTGGTTAAGGATTTATAAAGGTTTTTTTTAATGACTAATAAGTCATTTACAAATACATTCTGAATCATGTATATGAAGTTACAGCAACATGCATAAAAAAGGGCAACTTTTATCCAATACTTGCCAAACAGTGAGCATTTTAACTTACACTGTTTAAATTCTTAATAAATACACTTGCTCATACTTTTATGTTTTTGATTAACTCAATGCACTAATTTATGATTTGTGTCACAATGTTCCAAAAAAGACTATTATAGTGGGATTTAAAATGAGGCATTATATCCGCTTTGTGTTATTATTTACTGTAATGTCATGACTCACTTGTGTTGTCCTTTTCCTTATCAAGTTGATGTCAAAATAATTATTTTACCTAGTCCTAGTTACAAAAAGCCCTCTGTAAAAACACCTTTCTTTCAAATCTACATGCTCATTCACAGCATAAATCATATAAGAAAGCCTGATGACCATTAAACAATACTGAACTTTTAAGTAAAGATGTCTTATGTTGGCCACATCTTAATAAATGCTTCACATGTGTCCATTTTACATTACCGTACATTTTCATAGGTTACTAATGTTGAATGTGTGTTATTTTGCATTTATAACATGTGCTGTAAAACAGCTCCCTATTTGGCAGGTATTACATGAAAGTCCCCCCTTTTATACGTGTTGTCATAGCTCCATATCAGTGATTCATAATACATTTGTAAATTCATTATTAGTCATTAATGAACCCCTTTATAACCCTTAACAAAGGGAACATTATTGTAAAGTGTTACCACATGTTCTTATTTACAGTAAAAACATAACATTTTATGTTTTTCTTATATTTTTGAGGACAGAATATTTACATAAAATATTTATGATATTTGCATTCATCTATCGATCTCAGAACAAAATATGCACAAAGCACAAAATATTTACCAGAGTGTTCTTTAGAAATAAATTCTACAATTATTATATATGCAATATATATATTACGATATTATATATATATATATATATATATATATATATATATATATATATATATATATATATATATATATATTAGAATATCGTCTAATAATTTCCATTCTGCAGTCCATGCAAAAATAGCTATAATTTGGCAATGAAGCATCACCTGCTCATGGTCAGTTTCTGCTAGGTTTACCTCTAATAGCTCTAATAGCTTTACCTGTGGGCAAAGGTTTATCAAAACAAAGCTGAAGCCATGTAAATATACAACGACACGCAGTGGCACAGTTTGTTGGCTCACATGCCGAAGGCGATGTTTTCTTTCATTCCAAATTTGCTCTGGAAACTAATCGTGTCCCAATAAAGCCCATGGCAAATATGGGCAAGAATGACACCCACATGTGAAAGTTTACATAGCTTGGCCAAATGTACATATAGGGCATGGAATGGAGGGGACTGCGCGGACCATTTTTGGGGGGGGGGGGATGGGGGTGTTCAGAGTCTGGGCCTGGGATTGTGTTTGGATGTTGAGGGTTGATGGACAGAAGTTGCCTCACATCTCATAGGCTACTAGTCATGTCAAGCCATTTTTATTTGTATAGCTCTTTTCACAATACACATAATTTCAAAGCAGCTTTACAGAAGATCCCATTGTAATTTCTGTAATACAATAGTTGTCTTAAAGTCCCCATTGAGCATTTCTGAAAAAAAAAAAATAATGTGATTGAAAGTCATGCCTGAAAATGTGCTGTCTTTAGGCTCCCAGTGAGCAAGCCAAAGGTGACTGTGGCAAGGAAAGACAAATTGTATAATATGTTCGTCTATGAAAATACTATTTAAAAATTATATATATATATTTTTAATTGTTTATTACATATCGTTTTATTGTCCTGCAGTGTGAGACTCTTATTTTATTGATTCTAACAGTTGTTTCAGTTGGTGTTTTGAATGTATGTAGATGACACAAATTGCATAACATGACTTGAAGTTTTAATGCTAATTGTTAGCAATGCATCTAAAAATGGCTGCTCAGTTTAACCTGTCCTGTGGTGTAACATGCTAAACTCCATCTAAAACTACTTTAAGCAGTATTATAATTATTGTGCATTCAACTGACATGAGCTCATATTAACTGAGAGACTACATGGAATTATTTGCATATTTCAAAATTATTTTTGTCACGCTGCAGCACCTTTGGCATGAACTAGTGGAAAAGGGGGCCTGGGTAGCTCAGTGGTAAAATACGCTGGCTACCACCCCTGGAGTTCGCTAGTTCGAATCCCAGGGCGTGCTGAGTGACTCCAGCCAGGTCTCCTAAGCAACCAAATTGGCCCGGTTGCTAGGGAGGGTAGAGTCACATGGGGTAACCTCCTCGTGGTCACTATAATGTGGTTTGTTCTCGGTGGGGCGCATGGTGAATTGAGCGCGGATGCCGCGGTGGATGGCGTGGCGCTGTGTCTCCGTGGCAATGCGCTTAACAAGCCACGTGATAAGATGCACGGGTTGACTGTCTCAGACGTGGAGGCAACTGGGATTCATCCTCCGCCACCCAGACTGAAGCAAAATCACATGCGACCACCAGGACTTAGAGCGCATTGGGAAACCCCCCCCCCCAAAAAGGACTGGTGGAAAAACTTGAAATAGAAATGGTGAACATTTACAACATCTAAAAACAAATAATACATAAATACATTTTCCATGTACATTTGTAAACTACAGATTTAAAGCTAAAATAATGCAAATGCAAAATATGCAAATATTGCAATGTGAAATAACCATTGGACAAAGGATTCCAGTCAAACCTTGTTCTCACAGAAAACCTAGTAAATACATTTGTATTTCCATAAATTTTTCATGAGTTAACACAAAGCAATGTATGTTACCTCATTAAAAACTAACCTAACCCTAACCCAGTTGTTTTTTCTATAACCTTATTTTTGAACATATGCTTTTCTTTCTTTCTTTCTTTCTCTTTTTTTTTAATTCTTTTTTTTTTACTTAAAAGTAGGAAAGGGTTGCTTCTTTACTCTTGTCCTTTCACAAATTGCTTGCCAAGGCAAAGAAAAGACTGGGCAATGAGCAGGCCAGATCATCCTCTAACTGATGAGTCTGATGCTAATCTATGGATCAATTAGGAAAAGCCACATGGGGTCAAACTGCAGATATTGCAGTGCCTATTAGTTCTTCTACCTACCATTATTACAGAGTCACATGTTCAAACAAAGAGCAGAGGCTCGGCATATAGGCAGCACTAGCCAAGGTAAACAGACCGGCAATGAGGCTTGAACAAAATATTGATCTGACACAAATCTGCAGACGGGCTGCAATTCTGTGATTAAGATTATTGTGTGTGCTCACAGTAGACTTACTTCAGGGTATTTATCAAGCATTTTAAGGAAAATGCTCCTTACATATAATATTGTATATAAAATGTAGAGAAAATAATTTTAGATTAGCCTAAATCATATAGAATGGAGTCCAAATGTCTGACACCATTTTGTGAAAATATTCTATTTTCTAAATCAACACTAATTTTAGTTTTACAAATTACATTGTCAACAATTTAAGTGTAAAGTAAAACTTAAAAAGTATTTATTATTATTTATTTATTTTTATAATTTTTTTTTTGTTTTTTAGAATATTTGGTATGCCCCCCTTTTGCTTTAATTCCAGCATGCACTTGATCTGGCATAGACTTCACAGGTTTGTGTTACACCTGATGATACATGTTATCCCAGCATGATTTGAGAATGTTCCAAAGAGCCTCTTGTTTGCTTCAACGTAAGCAAGGGAAAACTACTCTCTGGGTGTCATTATATATATATATATATATGTATATATATGTTTTTCTTTTTTTTTTTTTTGGACCTCACTGTATATTTATCTGAAAATTGTTTCTGAAAATTGTTATAGAGATTGGTGAACTACAACCCACCGAAAGTTCTTCATGAGGCATTTGTACCTTTAATTCCATCAGTTTTAATTGAGACATTTATTAATGCTAAAAAAATCCTCATGAAGATAAATGTGATCCTAATGGAACTACTGCATAAAGATGCCCAACATTATTTATAAGTGCAGGGTTGGTACCCTTCTCAGTGCACAGACAGCTGTATAATTGTGAATTGAAATTAATGGAGGAAGATGAACAGAAAGGGGTGAGGAGATATATATTTGCACTGCTAATTCATGTGCTAATTTTCAGAACCATGCATTAATTCAAAATGACTCTTTTTGAGAAAGTGTTGCACTCTACACAATGTGCAAACAAACAAACTCTTCTATTCTGAGTTTTGCACAAATAGTACCACATAATATCACACAAAACAACTGAACAAAGGAGCACCGTGGAATGTATTATGGATGAAATCTGACATTCCAGTGCCATTTGTGTTTCAGATATACCACAGAGATGAATGTGACCTGGGTCTTTGGTTTGAGTCGTGCATTCCAAAGCTGGCCACAATGTTGAGCCTCATGCCACCATTCAAAATCCATGTGCACACATTAGTTATGAATAATTTCAGATTTGTCCTCTGCAGATTAGATTAAGTCAGCCATGGGGGGTATGAATGCTTCCCACACTAAACTTAATGAGTGTGACAATGCTGACAATGCATGCGAAAAATAGCGAAGTAATCCAACATTCCATGATTCAAAAACTATTGAGCAACTCTGAAGGTAACTGCAAGGGGCAGTATAATAATACTTTCAGATTGTTTAGGATTCCTCTTATCTACTGCATGCTCACCGGGGCTACAAGATGTCTCTAGACCGGTGTCAATGAAAAAAAGGAAGCCTCAAAGGAAAAACAATATGCCATTGATGGGTTGCCAAATGGAAAAGCCTACTGATTGTCATTGCCTTTATCACACGAGTCCATCTCATTCCTTTCAGTTAGAGACTTGGCATTATTATAACCAAATTAACAATTGTGACCTGAGCAAACATGCTGGGATTTGGACTTGTCACAATGCCCACACAGAGGGGTGCTTGTCCGAAGGGGACATCCTGCACAGCAGGGCCTCCTCTATCAGAGATGATCTTCAATGCCCTCCTGCTGGCTGCACCAGTCCAACATGATAAAGTAGCCTGGCCCACATACAAGCCATCCCTCCCAGTATGAAGACACAAAAAGCATACACTATCAACACAGTTGATTATGAGAGTGCACTGAATGCTAATTGACATTGCAGATCAGGACAGAATCCCTTATTGACTAGGGAGTGTCAACTTTCAAGTAAGAGTGTAAGAATACCTTTCTTATGTATTCTATGGAAAGAAACCAATTTTTTCCCTATTAGGCTACATTGTAAAAAAAAAAATCATCAGTATGAACTTTTTTCCACCCACTTAATTTGTCACAGCAATTTCTGTAGTTCCAATTCATTTTTTCGTCATTAAATTCAAAGTGGTTGAAAAACTGCAGTGAATTTGCTGCTGCAGGTTCTAACTTTGGCACCACTTTGATTTTACTTACTATTTAAGGCAGCAATTAAATTTATATTTTAAATGAATACATTTTTTATTACATTTATTTAAAATGTATTTTATATATATATATATATAAGAGAGAGCTTATAAAGGGATTCATAGATGACTAATAAGTCATTTCTAAATGCATTATAAATCAACACACTCGTGAACAATCAATAATATGCTCTTATAACAACATGAATTAAAAGGGTGAATTTCATGCAATACTTACATGTTATAAATGCTTAATAAATACACTTATTCATTCACATTAATCAAAAACATAAAATGACATAATTGATTATTTATGTCACAATGCAGCAAATATTTACTATTATTGTGAGATCAAAAGGAGGCATTATGTGTTTCTATTAAGTACTGTAATGTCTTGACTGACTTGTGTTATCACTTTTTTATTTTGTCATGTTAATGTCAAAAAGATTGGAGCTGCTCCAAGTGGTGTCCCAACTTAGTCCTGGTTACCCAAAGTCCTCTGCAGAAACTCTTTTCAGGTCTTCATGCTCATTCACCGCATGTATCATGTAATAACACCTGATTAACATTAAACCATACTGAACTTTATGTACATTGGTTTTGAATATTAGATACTCCTTAATAAATGCTTCATATGGGTGGCCTGGGTAGCTCAGTGAGTAAAGACGCTGACTACCACCCCTGGAGTTCGTGAGTTCAAATCCCAGGGCGTGCTGAGTGACTCCAGCTAGGTCTCCTAAGCAACAAAATCGGCATGGTTGCTAGGAAGGATAGAGTCACGTGGGGTAACCTCCTCGTGGTCACTATTATGTGGTTCGCTCTCAGTGGGGTGTGGTGAGTTGTGTGTGGATGCCGCGGTGGATGGCATGAAGCCTCCACACACGCTATGTCTCCGTGGTAACACGCTCAACAAGCCACATGATGAGATGCGCAGGTTGATGTTCTCAGATTCAGAGGCAACTGAGATTCGATCCGGATTGAGGCGAGTCACTACGCAACCACGGGGACTCAGAGTGCATTAATTGGGCATTCCAAATTAGGGAGAAATGGGGAGAAGAAAAAAGAAAAAGCTTCATATGTGTCCACTTTATATTAAGGTATTGTCATACGTTACTAATGTTGAAATAGTGTTAATAAGCATTTATAACATGTGCCATAAAATGTCTTTTGGCAGGTATTGTATGAAAGTCACCCTTTTCATGCATGTAGTTATCACCACATTTCAATGACTTATAAAGCATTTATAAAAGACTTTGGTCATGAATGAACTGCTTTATAAACCCTTAACAAAGAGAACACTAATTTAAAAGAAAATAGATTTTTGTTAAATGTATTATTAACATTACTATGATGACAATAAGACGTATATGTAGCAGCTTTTTTGACAAATTTACCAAAAAGTCTATTAAAGACTATCTGACAAAAGTTGTGAAAAGTTGCTCTGAATGTTAATACCATAAGTCAATTTGGAGAGCAATATAATTAATTGAATATATTTTTAGCCTTTTTTCACATCCATAATTATTTTAAAATAGGACTTTAACAAAGTAGCTAGTAAGAAGAATTTTTTACATCATTGTAAAAGGGCATCCTCACTACACTACTCTTTTCTGCACTGTAGTCCAATAAGAAATTGCTGACTCAATCAGTCTCTTGCCTTGCTGATGTAGTTCCCATTTCCCAATGGGTGTGAATAGTTTCCTTAGCCTGTGGCTCTGAAAACCTGGGTGGCCGTGGCTCTCCCTAAAGGGTACAATACAAGCTAAGTTTAGCAACCTAAATCTGCAATAACACAGTTCCTAGCTACGGGTAATCCTATCAAAATGGACTACCTCCCAGAGAAAATGAGAGCCAGTGCCCACTAATGACTGAGAGATGTCACACATGGAATGATGTGGGCAATGAGAGGACATGAGCCAAACTCCCGAGAGCTGCTCTATCTAGACCTAAAACCAATATGCCAATGCCACTGAGCCCTGCACAGGCACTTCTGAACTACCTAAACAAACTGCAGATGTTCTGGCAAAGGCTCAAGTGGTTACATGCACCTATACAAAGTCACAGATGCAGTGTAGACATATGAAGCATCGACCTCATATGTTTTCTGAAGAAATGCTCTATACATTTTTGGCCCAGATTGTAAAGTTCCTTTTCCTACAGTTTTTTTCAACTGTTGTATTGCTTTGATAGTACTTTGAAAACCTTGCATTTTGCTTTGATAGTGAAAGGATCCGAGAATGTCATGAACTCTGTGGAAATATGAGGCGTGACTGCAACTCAGAGCTTGTGCTACAAAATTCACTCATGTTCTTGAAAGACAATGGATGGCTGGAGGGAAATATGGATGGACGGACAGACAGACAGACAGACAGATAGATAGATACTTTTTAGTCTAATAATATAATATTCATTCATTGTTGTAAATTTTCCATTAGCATTGGACGATAATTTAATCAGAAATGTTCCCAGTTTTATTGGAATAAATGTTTCTATAATATAGAAAATTGGACTTTGCACAAAATTATCTGCCTGGGATTCTGATGCATTTTAAAGAGACATCATATCTATGTCAAATGCATGAAATTTCATTACAGATAAGTCATCTCTTACTTAAACCAATAAACACAAGTGGTTTGGCTTAATATTTGGTTTTGCCAAACATATGACCCAAACATAAATACTTTTTACCAATTTCATTTTGTTATTTGTTATTTTATTTTTTATAGGTCACGACATCAATTATATTTTTAAAGCATTGACGGCATGATTTAGTTCTGGACAAGTGTACAAAAATAGCATCACATTTACGACAAGGCGTCTAAACGGAACATACACTCCCTGAGTTCTTATGTAATGTATATTAATCACCGGTAAATTAGGCGCACAATTACAGCATTGAAAGACCACCAGGTCTGTTGAACCTTTGAAGAAAGTTTTCATCTCACTGTTTTTTTCTCTCCATACACAAAACCCAAAGCCTAATTTGCTATCATCAGGTCTTTTTGTTAACCCAGGACTGGTATTTGGGAATAATCCTCCACTCATACACAGAATTTGGTCCCAACAGGCATGGACAAGATCAGCTTCCAGGCTTTTTAAGAGACAAGCCTTTGTGAGTTATGCAATGTTCAAGGCTGAATACGTTCTTTCTTGAGAAACTGAGAGATGAGTTGGACAGGACATAACTTGGGTGCTTTGTGTTTGGCAGTTACAGCAACAGATGGCTTCTCTAAGTGGGTTCATTAATAGTCTTATCATTGTCTGTGCCTGCCACTTTATAAATGCCCACAGCAATATTTATGATAATTACCTGACCTTGTCTCTGTATGTAAATCACCTTTTCTAACAGTACAAAACATTCTCAATAACTATAAATAAATATACATATATTTAATTATATATAAATAAATATAAAATATTTATTACAAATCACTGTTTATTTTTTTATTTTTATTTTTTTACTAAATTCTGTTAACAGCAAACTCGCCCCATATTGACCTTCCTCAAATTGTAACCTTTAAGTGTTATCAATGCAATGTATTTAAAAATAACTATACAGTTAACAGCGTGTATAGAAACACCCAACTGTTTTCCATCAAATTCCATCAAATGTACTAAAAATTTAGGGTATCATTTTTTATTTTCTTTTTTTATTTTTCAACATCCATTTTCCCTTTTTGAAAGATTCAACTGGTCTGCACTGTGATTTGTGTTTGAACTAAGGCCCCTATTCCAGTGGTGCAGCCAGAAAAAGACGTTGGGTGTGCCAAGAGAAAACTGGGTGTGCAAGATCTAAAGCACAATTAAGTGAAATATAATAAAATGACCATTAACAACCATTACATCAATTTCATTTTGGCTAAATACATATTTTTAAACTCTGTGTAGTTTAAATGACTGAAAAAATAAATAAATAATGGAGTAAATAGCCCTGTTAACATACAAATATTAGGCTTAATAATTAATAAAAAACATTTTTGGAATGATTTATCATTATTTTCCAAAATAAGCTAAAGACACAAACATAAATGGTGGTACAATTTGTACAATACAGAAAAAAAATTATAAAAATACACCAGGTTTTAGTAACATTAATTGGTTTAAAAACTTAATTGTGGATAAGAAATAAATCAGTAATGCATTGTGTTGAACAGAAGATTGCAACTGTAAGAAGATTCAAAACCTTTTTTGAACATTCTTTGTATTTATGGAGTACAGGGAGGTTTGGTTCATAATAAAAAAAGAAACAATAATATTATTGTTACATACATTTTTAAGCCAATATAAATAAAGGATAATACCATGTCTGACATGATGCAAACAGACGGCAAGTAGACCGCTGATGAGGCGTAATAGATTTACATATCGTCAATTTACTGAATCAATAAAATGCTGTAAAAACGCAGTACAGTATAGCCTACCTTTTCAAGCATATTCTCCAAATATTCCACAATATGCATATTATATCAGAATTGGGGAAGAAAAGAACAACAATTAACTTATTTTGCTTGTATGGACACATGCCATTATGAATAATGAGGCATAAATCCGAACTCAGTAGCATAAACTTTCTTAATTTAAAGAGTGTGTTTTTTTCCCCAGTCACCCGCCCAGCATCAGTTGCGAGAGTGCCTGTGTAATCTTAGCCAGCCTCTGTAACACAATGAGTATTATTATAGTCATTATAATTAATTATTAAATTTCATAATCAATGTGTAATTGATGCATTATGTATAATATTGATGCATTTTAAACCTCTACATACTTAAAAGCGTATAAATAAGTAGTAAAGTTTTGGGTGGCAGTTGCACACACTGGCACACCTGTGGCTACGCCACTGCCCTATTCCGATATACTCCCCCACAAACCTTGTAATATTATTGTTCAAAAGATATAAATAAATAAAAATAAAAAAATACACAAAGTGTAAAACACACAATAAACACACATAATATTAAATGTACTGAGACAAATAAGTTCAGTCATTTTTTTGTCAGTAAATGTCACGGTTCCGACTATAATATTGGTTCCCTGATAGGTTGGTACAAAACACTGCATCAGTAGCTGACGCTATGGTAATTCCCCCAGGAGTGACTATCTCTGAAGCCTGCATAGAATCGTGCCAATCTCTTGACAGATGGTGCCATATGCTTCACCCCTTATGCAGGTGTGATCACGGGCATATAATACAGAGTACCCAAGCCCAGGAGGAAGCCATGCTGCTGGTAGATTGGACTTTAACACTAAAATGTATGGTTCAGATAAAATCATTTTGTTTAACCATTGACCCACAACACTTACTTAGTTTCTAATTTTAACCACTAATAGTTCTAAACATAATTAACTAATATTGGCATTGTATTAATTCATTATTAAGTTATATCATTTCATCTACTGCTGCTTTGAAACAATTCCTGTTGTGAAAAGTGCTATACAAATAAATTTGACTTGACTTGACTTGTGTGGTCAATATATGCACAAAATGCCTTCAACGGACAAAGGATGTGCAGTCTCTTAGCCTCGTCCAACTCAAATGGAGAAGGAGAGAAAGCTTGCAGGGAGATAACCTGTACTCTAATGGGAATGGCCCTGATTGTGAGTATGACTTCACAGTGGCATGTCACAAGGAGATATGAGCAATTGTGTCGCCTCATGCAATGAGGCACCATCGAGTTTACCCAGCACTGAAGAGGCCTCATATGTAGCAATCCAAGAAAGGTGAGAGCAGCCACCGCGGCCTTCAACCCCAACAACTCCTGAAACACTTATATCGGTAAAGCTACACCTGGCTTGAACCTCGTCAAGCTCTGGAGGGTAAACTGAATGCAGGCGCTGGAAAGGTGAACTGTCATAGTCACTGCCAACTGAGCACTAGGGTACTCTACATCCAATTGACCTTGAGGCTTAAATTATTTAAGGGCGTAAGCAACAGATCCATGTGTGCACGCCAATTCTTCCAACTGTACTAAAAGCAGCCATTTGTCGAGGTAGTTCAGGACACAGACTGTGCTCAGCCTTAGCAGAGTAAGTGCCATGTTGACGCACTAGGTAAAAGTGCGAGGAGCTAGGAACAGTCCGAAGGTAGGGACTTTGAATTGAAACGCCACACCCTTGAAGGAGAATCTCAAGAATGGCCTGTGGCATGGGGCTGTTTGAACATGAAAGTACCAGTCAAATGGATGGACATGAGATAAATCTGTCTCTGAGCTACCACTTCAACATACACTTTCTTAGTGTCCGATTCAAGTGCCTCAATTCCAGAATTGGCCGCAACCCTCCCTCTTTCTTGGCAACAAAAAAGCCTTTTCCTGTGTTGCACACCAACATGATCTCTGTCACACCCTTGTGGGGGAGAGACTGAACCTCTTTACGGAAAATCAGTGCTTCCTGCACCACCATTGTGGGGCAAAGGACGTTGTTGAAGTGAGATGTGATGCCCCGCAAACTAAAACACATATCCGGACCAGAATGTATTCAGTATTTAGCTGGAGACCGCAGGCAGTCATTTGTGACTGCTGACATCAGCGTGCCACCCACCCTCGAGGGGCAGCTGCTGAACATAGTTGAATCTCTTAAAATTGGTAAGGCTCATGCAAGCCCACTTGGTCTTTTGTCAGTGTTGGGACATGGCAGACTTCTGGCACGTCAGTAACAGTAGTAAAACAGTCATGACACTAACGCCACATTCACGTTCCCGGCTCACAATGGAGGAGAGAGTGGTTTTGAAGACACAGAGGCGTTTTCCGGGCCATTTGAGGGCCTGAGAAAACCGTTTTGTAGGGCTTAATGCCCATGTGGACCTCGCAAACAGGCAACAAAGTCTTTTGTCTGTGTTATGACATGGCAGTCCTCAGATCATCACATACACACTGAACAGGTAAAGCCGCTTCTGATGGAGAGGAGGAGAAACACAAGGCCATAGCCGGTGTTATCTCATCCTCTGATTCTCCATGCTCCACATCCCGTCTTCACTTCCCTTTCTTGTGTGGTCCCTCGAGAGCCATAGATGTTGGATTGGGGATTGGCATTCGTTTTTAGAAAGAAAGCGAGTCTGGAGTGCAGTGTCTTCATGTTTCATCTGCTAACAATAAACACAATCCGTCTCAGCGAGAGCCTCTTCAGCATGGGACTGGCTCAGGTATTGTAAACAGTGCTCGTCTCTATCAGACAGAGGGTAAATACATACCTGATTTAAGTCATCAGCTCATTAGTAGGGTGCCTAATGACCTGAACTGGGTTTGTCTGAAAAGGAAGCGATGAGTCAGGCTTGCAGAGCATAAGATATAATCGCAATCTTTAAGTAGAAGAATTCTGATGAAATGGCACTGTGCTCTATATTATTTGCGTGCAATGACGCGTGCATAAGGGGTGAAGCATCTCAAACTATCTAGATTAGCGTGGTTCTATACGGCTTCAGAGATCGTCACTCCTGGGGTAGTTCCCATAGCGTCTGCTACTGATACAGCATCGAAGTGACGGACTTGACAACCCAATATAATGAGAAGCCTGAAATTGTATGAGTTGGCTAAATCATATTAAATCATGTGAGTTAATTTGTTCGAATTCGTACGAATTCTAGACATGCAAATACCGGATGTTCAGTGTGGAAGTACGTGAAAGTTCCATGTGTCAGGTGTTGTGTACAGTACATGCTTATTAATTTTATTCCTTAATCCAAACCCCATATAGAAACCTAACCACTGAGTGCATAGGCATGATTTGAAGCATAAATAGTATGTTGTGTATGACAGAAGAAAGTAATTGTTGCATTTTAGAAAGGGGACGAGGAAGAGTCACCTGATTTGGCTGTTGTAAAATTCATTTAGCCAACTTGATAAATCCATACAATTTCTCCATGAGAGTGTGTTGGACTTGAAAGAGAACCAAAAATATTAGGCTTGCTTTTCATAAAATTAAGACCCTGTGTTGTTCAAAGTGCCAATGTATTAGAAAAAAATTTGGTTTGAGGTTTAAGTAAGGGGTTACAATTCATGGTTAGGTTTAGGTTCGGGTTAGGAGTTCAACTTAGAAGAAATCTAAATAACATTGTTTGTTGGTCTGTTTATTTTTGCCTATGGGAGTAAAAGACGTGCAATTTTGTACGACCCAACTTGTATGATTTCTTACAATTTCGCCATCTCGTACTATTACTTCTTGTCATAAGACTGGGTTGGAACTGTACAATACATACTGAAGATCACTGCTAGAAGTGACAGATTTTTTTTATTGTTTTTAGAGTCTTTTTTTACAATTTGTTTCATTGTAGATTTTAACATATATTTAAATAAAATTGTTGCGTTTTAGAAAGAGGATGAGGGAGAGTCATATTTGGCTGTTGTAAAAGTCATATAGCTAACTTGTACATATCCATACGATTTCTCAGTGAGTGCGTGTTGGATTTTAAAGGGAACCAAAAATATTAGGCTTGCTCTATATAAAACTAAGACCCTGTGTTTTTCAAAGTGCCAATATATCAGAAGGGAAATATTAATTGGTTTAATATAAATAATACTGTAATATAAATGCATCAAATTGATCAGAAAGGAATTCATTGGAAAATGGCTTTTAATATCTGTTACTTGAATTTTTTGAACAGTTCAATACTTTTGATGTGTATTGTTTTTTTTTTTTTTTTTTTTTTTACACAAACTGCTGTGTACTACCAATTATTGATTTTACCTTGATTCTACCTTCTTCATTTGATAGTGATGTCAGATTCATTTCCTAAATGAAATGCCCTTGATCTATGTGATCAACCTTGTGTAATATCTGACACCTGAAAAACCCTGACAGCTATTTAAGGATACAAACAATATGGCAAATAGCAAGTTGCAAATGTTTATTGATTGTTTATATGTTCATGGTGACAGCATGCCATCGGAGGTCACATTTGTTTACTCCCCAAATTTTAGAAAATGTTGGAGATGCATTAAAGATTGTTGACCATTGATGAGGTGTGTGTGTTCAGACAGTAACATTGGAAAGGTCTTTATAGAACTGTGGCAAAATTTCACATACGTACGATCCAATACTTTGTGTTTTGGCTATGATATTTCACATTCATTTTATTTTTTTAAACAGCTGTTAAAAAATAGGTACTTCAGCAAACATGCCTCACAAGATTTGTCCGCATTATGACATCTGTTTAGCTTTTTTTAAGATATATTCTTTCCCAGCTCAACAGCCATTATATATTTCATGGATTTGAAAGCTTATATTTTACTGCCGTACAAGGCTTACATTTTACAATGTTCCATTTTTAAATTATCTTTCAAAAATTACAAAAACAAATGCTCTTGCAAGCAATCACAATTCTGAAATGACAAAAAGAATGCTGCAGAGCTGAGTTTTTGTGATATGCAAAATGCCAAAATATTCAGAACACATTAGGACAAATGCTTGTCACTTCTAACAATGCAGTATAATAGATGGAATTAATGCCGTGTAAAAGGACAAAAAGAAGGAGCCTTCAGGCATACACAAAATGCCATGCTGAAACGAAAAATTAATCCATTTATTTCAAACTGTTTACTTTGTACTTTTGGCTGGCGACAAAGAGAAAGAGAGAGGCAGCTCAGGGGTCTGCGCCGTCTTTTTCATAGACAACACCCCCCCCCCCCCCCCATTCTTCCATGGTTTTAAAATAGGCCTTGCAAATTCCCTGGCAGCAGAGAGAAGAAGTGGAGAAAAAGAAGAAAAGCACAGTAACATCTGCAGATGCTTCCAGACAGACAGTTGGGATGTGAATAACTCAACTCTCAGTTGCCCTGACCTCTGGAAAACAAAAGGGAGATGCCAAAGAGAGGAAAGGGGAGCCCCGGGAAGCGGCCCCAAGAGTGAGACCGGTGAGCAGGATTTATTGTTTCTGCTCTGGTTGAAAGCGGTGCCATCAGGGCACCCAGCGCCGCATGCCACTACGACTGTCATAGTTGCCACACAATGATCTCTGCCCGACAATCCAAGAAGAGCGGCACAGGAACCAAACATAAATTCAGAGAGTATGCCATGTATAATAAAGCTTTGTGAATGCAAAGCAGCCTGACATGTTCATAAATGCCTTTTAATAAATACAAATCAATGCCATAAAACAAGCTGAAAAGAAAAAAAAAAAATGGGTGAAAAACATTTATCAATTTTTCCTTTAAGTAACACTCCTAATAGTCAATCCGTGTTTTTCTCCCTAAATCAAAGCTAAAAAGGACAATTCTCTTGACTAGATATCAAAGGGAGACAAAACAAAGCAACTGTGTACTTCAAGACTTAAATCTTACAAGTCTTTAATCCTTCTGTAGTCCGTGCGGGACCTTTGGTCTCCATGGAAACCCTGGAGCATTCAACCAAGTGATTGCCTCCAATGAATTTCAGATAAGAAGAAATGGAAGTGAATTGATGTGATTTTAATGCAGAAGAGTGCAGCAAAGGGGAGGTCCACTCGGTTCATATTTGAATAAAGCAAACAGAGAAGACAAAAGGCTGACAGCCGTAAATGACATTGTCAGTACAAAAATTATCAGCCAGTTTACAATCTGTTTGCTCATGTAGAACAAACAGAATGTGTGTGGCATCCCCTGGCTTTGTGAATGGCAGGGCTGTCGGCAGCCGGTGAGAGAGAAAGGCAGATCTCTGCTCCCCCAACCAGAACTGCTACCATTAGATAGCAATTTGACAGACGTGTGGAAAAAAGCACCAGCGTTCAACACAAATAAGACTTCTGCTTTTGTTTCACTTTGGAATAATCATATATTTATCTTCGATAAATTGGGAGAATCAAGGAAATCAGAAGTCAGGTGACTTACAGAGGGGGAAACCACAGATCTAATGGGAGGCACATTCCAAACAACTGACCCTCAGTTCCCTAGCAAAGGCCCACACCACGATTCTTTTTTATCCCCCCTGTCTGTTTAGAGAGAGAGGGAGATTAAGAACAAGGGGATGCTCCTTAAACAGAGACTTTGAAACCCACCCCCTCCCTTTTGTGGCATTTTGTCACAACTTTTGTTTTGAACTTGTTAACTTCTCGGCGGCTGCACCGGCCTCAGCAGCTATCCAGTTTGCTGGAATCCACAAGGCATCAGTATTCAGTGCAAGGGGACGCTGTGGGGAAATGAGTGACTGCTACTGTGGATCTGTACCGCATAGTCTAATGACAACTCGTAATAATTCATTTGAGATGGCGAAATCAAAAGATACTGTAAGACTTTTAGTTCCATAGAGGCCAAACAATTAACAAATGATACAATCAATCAATACAATACAGGCTAAATAATTTAGCAACTATCCAACAATTTATTTTAAGAAAAGTCTGTGAACAAATTGGGTTACTCGTCCCATATTTATTTATGCAATACAAATGACTAATGTGTCAATAATTGAATGTGCTTTTCTTGTTACAAACCCAATGTTTCTTTTTCCCTGTTGCCAAAAAAATAAAATAATGCGGTTTAGGTAAGGGGTTACACTTTATGGTTAGGGTTAGATTTGGGTTAGGAGTTAAATTTAGAAGAAATCTAAATAACATTGTTTGTTGGTCTGTTTATTTTTTTGTCTATGGGAGTAAATGACATACAATTTTGTACGACCCAATTATGTCTTACAATTTTGCCGTCTCATCCTATTACAGGTTGGAAATGTACAATACATACTGAAAATCACTGCTTTTTTTAAAGAGACTTTTTACAATTTGTTTAATTGTAGATTTTAACATTTATTTAAATAAAATGAAATAAAAAATTACAAAAAATATTTAATTAAATTAAAAATTACAAAATGAATTTAATAAAAATGTAATTAAAATATATTTAAATATTTTCTCCACTAGTTGAGAACTGATGACCACAGTCTACTATTTGTCTACTATCAGCGCTATTAGTAAAATTACTTGAATGATCTGCAAACACAATTTGTGTCAATAAATGTGTCATGATTATGTACAAATGGTGATGATATCTTTCCAAATGTGCATACTGAATGTGTCAAAATGTGTAAAAGGCATTTGAAAACAATCCAGGGAGAGACATAATCAACTTCAAATCAATACCACAAAACCTTTCATGATAACTGTGTTTGTATGTGTTCATGTGAGTCTTCATTGATATTCATCCCTGTGTTCCCAGCAAGCGAGAGTGGTGAATCCCTGTGCAGGCTGTGGAGCTGCCGTTCCCTCTTATTAAAAAGTTGTTTGATTAGTGGGGCCCAGAATGGCACCATGGAAAGGTCTGCTAGCGGCAGATAAAAGACGAATGATAAATAGGCTAAAAAGGCAGGCGATCACCAGTCTGCCACTAGAGCATCAAAACACAGCCAATTCTTAGCAAAGTTGATCCAATTATTTTCAGCTGGTGGGCGATAGCTCTGACGCTTTTCTCCATTCATTCTAATCTAAATTGCTCTTCCCCTTTTCCTGATACAGCAATCGGTTGTAAAGGGGCGGCCATCATTAAAGTTGTTTGAATTGGAGCCCTAGAGTGTTTGGTTAAGAGGGCAAATGCAAATTTGATAAAAGAATAAAGCTAAATTTACATATCTGCCTCAGCTCACACAGGAAGGGTAAACATTCTGTTTATCTCAAGTGTCATTTTATGATTTCGGTAGAATATAAAACTGACCTTGGCTTCGACCATAGCAAAAGACATCAGCAAAATATACTGTTGTCCAAATACAATTTGTTGAAAAGGAAAGTGTCAACAAATCCTCAATAACTCAGCAAAAAGGTGCCGAGACCAATTTGTCGGTATGGAAATACACCAAAGAACCAGACGGTCAGTCTTACTGCTATGATGTTCTGTTTTTAAATGAGAATTACCAAATGATACTCCAACAACCAGATTTTTAGTAAAAATAATATGGGTAATAAATGGGTACACTTGCATATAGGCAAGGATAATTGTTCATCCAACCCAGTCTTTTGGAACAAAAATATATTAGGGCTGTTGGTTTAACACGTTTATTCAGTATAATTGATTATACAAAAAATAAAATAAAATAATTAATCATGCCTCTGGACCATAATAAGGAATATTCTTTCAATCAGAGCAATTCATGCTTGAAGTACCACTTTCATGTTTTTGCGAGTCTCAGTCAGCAGGGGCGGAACTCCAGCTGTACAGGCAACAAACTACTTGCAGAAAGCACAAGATGAGGACGCATTCTTATTAGAAATAAACAATATGTTGCCTTCTAAAGCCAGTATAGTGCCTTCTTATTGTATTGTCTAATTATTTCTTTACTCATCTGCCACAATAATATCATGCATTTTAATTATCTGAATTATTATATTTATTACATATAACACAGTATATTTACAATTATTTAAATATACATATTTATACTTATTCAATCATTATATATTGAATTATTGTTAATTGCGGGCCTTTATCTCAAACATTTCTCACATATTTACAGTATATATGCAGTTAATTGCAATTAATTGGATTAATAAATCGGCTTATAATGTAATTACTTCCATAAAATAATTTAATCGACTGACAGCCCTAAAATATACACAAAAATACTTTTTTGTTATATTCCACATGCACAACGTAACAGCTTTATAACTTAGGCACTTCTTGTTATGTTGATCATGTTGTTCAACACTAGAACATGTCAGTGCAGATAAGAGAAAATGTTAAATGAAAAAGGCAAACATTAACATGTCCTATGTAACAGGATTATCAATAAGTCACTTTTGATTACTACAACATGACCATGACATGCCTAACACAGACTTCCCTGGAAATGTCATGTCACAGGGCATCTCTTATGATCAGTTTTAAATTTGGCATTGTAATTACCAGCAAATTATATTTGCCTTTCCTTCTTATTAAACTGTATTTTCGTAAAGGGAGGCTTGATCACTGTTTGATCACTACATACTGCAGACTGCAATGCACAAATAAAACATAACAATATAAACCATTCATTAAGTACTGAAAGATTTGTCTCTAAAACTTTATATTAATGGTCCATTTGTTAAGTGTTCATAAAGGGGCTCATTAATGACTAAGTCATTTACAAATGCATTATAACTGATATGCAGTTATAACAATATGAATCAAAATCGCAAATCTCATGCAGTACTTGCCAAATAGTGAGCATTTTAACTCACGTGTTATATATGCTTAATAAATATACTTATTCATGATTAATGATTTATGTCACAATGCAGCAAAAATAGACAATTATAGTGAGAAAAAAAGGAGGCATAATGTAATTTTGCTACAGTCCGCTTTGTGATTCTGTTAATTACTGTGATGTCTTGACCTTGTCACATTGATGTCAAAAGAATGGTGCTACTCCGAGTGCTGTTGTAGTTTACTTAGTCCTAGTCCCAGGTCTTTATTCACAGCATCTATCATATAATAAAGGCTGATGACTAAACTTTATGCATATATATTTCGAATGTTGACAACGCCTTATTAAATTCTTCATATGTGTCAACTTTACATTAAGGTACATTTTCATAGGTTAACAATGTTGAATATGTGTTATTAAGCATTTATAGCATGTGAGGTAATATAGGTTACTAGTTAGCAAGGATTGCATGAAAGTCTCTTTTTTATTCATGTTGTTATAACCGCATGTCAATTTATAATGCATTTGTAAATTTCCAATTAGTAATTAAATAACCACTAAAAACACAAAGGAAACATTAATGTGTTTAATGAAAACATGGTACAGTGTAATAACATTTATTTACCTGTTTTCTGCTTCCAAAAATCAAAATAATTCAATAAATTGTAGGGAATTCTATGCACAGTGTTTATCTACACAGAATGATTTCTAGACTTGAATCACTACTATCAAGTTTTTAACATTTTTAATGCTTGACCAGCATCTTCATATTAACTTTACAAGCCACAAGACATCCAAAGAACTTCATGATGACTTGTAGCAGTGGGAAAACAACTGTAAAAATGTATTCCAAGTAGCGGGATCAGTGAATGGCTTTCACAAGACTAAACAGGTCTTGTTGTGTTTTCACTTTATACTCCAGTATGAACTTCAAAGTAATATTGCTCTGGTTCTTCAACCTCAGAATAGACACAATGAGTGCAGGTGCAGTTCCATTATGAATCATATTCATGCTGACAGGGTGGTATGAGGTAACTGTAACGTTGGTGTCTAGGAGTGGAAGAAGAACAGAGGAGACGCAGGAATGGAATCTATAAATCCTTTAATTATAATCGCTGGAGTGGAACAAACGCTGGAGTGGAACAAACACTGGAGTGGAACAAATGCTAAACATTACAAACTAGCTACACAACTTAACACTTTATAAACTCAATGCAATGCTTCAATAACTCAACGTAACACTTCAAAATAAGAGTCCTTGAAGAACATGATGGAGACAGACTGTGACGTTACAGCCCCCCCCCCCTTAAAGGGCAACTCCTGGCACCCAAAAACAGAGCCGTGGAAGGCGGAGCCATGGAAGACTCTGGGGTGGAGCCGAGGAAGGCAGAGCCATGGAAGACTCTGGGGGCAGAGCTGTGGAAGGCAGAGCTGTGGAAGACTCTTGGGGCAGAGCCGTGGAAGGTGGAGCCAAGGAAGGTGGAGGAGCCATGGAAGGCAGAGACAGGAAAGGCTCGAGGGTTGGAGCCGTATAAGGTTCGGGGCTGAGAGCTGTGGAAGGCTCGGGGCTGAGAGCCATGGAAGAGAGTACAGGCAGAGACTGGGGATCGATCTCTGTGGTCGTGAGCATGGGTAGAGTCTGGGGAATGACCTTCATGGTCGTGAGCATGGGCAGAGACTGGGGAACGACCTCTGTGGTCATGAGCATGGGTAGAGACTTGTGAGGAGGAGTCCTTTTCCTTCTCCTCCTCTTCCAGCCAGCAGGGAGCGTGGATACGGGGATGGTCAAGGCTACAGGCATTGGCTCTGGGATGGTCGAGGCTACTGGCACTAGCACTGGGACGGTTGAGGCTACAGGCACTGGCTCTGGGACAGTCGAGGCTACAGGCACTGGATCTGGCTTGTTAACCGTGGCAGGCATGGGCACTGGCTCGTTAACCGTGGCAGGCATGGGCACTGGCTCATTAACCATGGCCGGCATGAACACTGGCTCATTAACCATGGCCGGCATGGACACTGGCTCATTAACCATGGCCGGCATGGACACTGGCTCATTAACCATGGCCGGCATGGACACAAGTTGTGGCCCGGGGTTCCCACCATAATTCATAGCATATGGGGGAAATGCAAATTCCGTGGTCGTTACCGCTGACTCCGGCAGGGAATCGACCACCGGAACCTGGAGAGGATGAGCCCCCCCACCCAAAAAAAAATTATTTAGGGGAATTGTATGGAGAGGAGTTACCTTTGAGATAGTATCTGGGCGTGGCAGGCACGGAGATGGGCCATGGAAGGCGCGGATACAGGGGCCATGGAAGGCGTGGAGGGAGGAGTCGTGGAAGGCGTGGAGACGGGCCGTGAAAGAAGTCAATTTCTGTATTAAACATGATGCGAGTGAAGGGTTATGCATATTCAGGGTGGCTACGATGTAATTAGCCGGGGGAAGATCTTCCGCCTCCGGAAGTGCTGTGGGTCTGTGGAAGTTTAATCCCATTCCATAAATGAGCTTGAGGTATATGTCCGGAATTGATGTCGAAGCAGCGAGGTGAAGGAACTTGGCTGTGTATTCCAAGAGGGGAAGATCCTGCCTGAACAGCTCCAAGAATAATACTGTTGGCTCCATGCTCAGTGATGTGCACATCGAGGCGAGGCTTTGTAGGAGAGGAGGATTAGTAGGATCGCTGGAGTAGAGGAAGACATTTGGAAGAGCAGGTAAGTATATCCGTATTCTTTGTGGGTCAGTCCTTCTGTAACGTTAGTGTTTAGGTGTGGAAGAGGAAGAGAGGAGACGCAGGAGTGGAATCTTTAAATCCTTTAATTATAATCACTGGAGTGGAACAAATGCTAAACATTACAAACTTGCTACACAACTTAACACTTCATAAACTCAATGCAATGCTTCAATAACTCAATGTAACATTTAAAAATAAGAGTCCTTGAAGAACATGATGGAGAAAGACTGTGACAGTAACAGGTAAAAAGGTTTTATCACATTTACCTTCATTTGTCTAAAAACAATCTGACAAAAGCAGTTTTAAACAAAGAAACAAAACAGATAAAGCTAAACATAACCACTGCTGTTGTCAAAGCATATAAAGATATTTATGCACCCAGGAAAAAATTTACTAAAAATGAAGGCTTTGGACATTTATCTTATTTTATATGATTCTTTTATCAGCCACAAATTAAAGCAGACTTCTTTCATAAAATACTTTGAAAACAGCACACTAGCTAGTATTCCATATTGCTGACCCACATCATTCACTTAATCAGAATCAGCTTTATTGCCAGATATGCCTACACATACAAGAAATTTGTCTTGGTGACAGGACTTTCCAGTGCACAACAATACAATACAGCAACAAGACATAATACAAAAATATTAAAAAATAAATTGGAATAAATAAAAAATTGAATAGAAAATAAAGTATATATAGAACACATTAAGACAATAATATATATATACATATATATATATACACACACACACACACACACACACACATACATACACACATATATATATATATATATATATATATATACATACACACACACACACACACACATACATACATACACACATACACATACGTAGTGCAAATTTAAATACAAATCTGTAATATACAGTGAAAGGGAATGTAATGGCAGAAGAGGTAGGATGTGTTGGATAAATATAAAAAGACTAAACTGTGAATTGCACATAATTATTGCTCAGTGGGGCAGTGACTGTTCATGAGATGGATAGTATAACTCCCCCCAGTAATTTCACGAGCACAAGGATTCTCTGATGACTGGCGATTTATTGACTGGTTCATAATCAACCAACTCAAGATGCCGTGAATACACAAATATAAAGTGAAAACAAAGAATATAAAACACATGAATATATTATATAAATAAATGTTGTCTTTGTAAACATTTTAAACAGAGTTAAGTTCACTTTAAAAGCTTAACTATAGTATTTGTACAGATATTGTTCTCTTCCACACAGCAACACAATCTAACAATCACATATAATATAAATGAAAAACTTACTTCATTGGCTGCTTGTTACCAAAAGGAGAACTTAATCTTGCATCTGATGTCCTTTTTAACTTCATATGAGTAGAATGTAAATATTAGAACTTGAACACTCTTTAACTTTCCATGCAGTGCAGACATCTGTCTTTTTGAGCCACTATGAGCTTTTTTCATAATAAAAGTCTCCACTCAAACCAGCGCTTTACTAAGCAGTTTCAAATTAAAGGTCCCCAACAAGACACTTTAAAAATAATTAAATAAACAAGAAATACAAACTGACTTCTAAGACAGTTACACTCCCACCAAAGCACTTTCTTGTGATTTTTGTAACTTCATAACACTTAACCAAAAATATTATAGACTAACCCAAGGAATGGTAGGAATTCTTAATCTGCTTCAATTAGGTTAACAATTTCAAGTAATGATTTTTCTTCATTTGTATGGGTATTATGAACCTGTGCTTTTCGAAGCTCTGGGTCATCGACTTCGATATCTCCCACCTTAACATCTCTGGGCAATTCATTTTTCCACAGGAACTGTGGTCCTGTAAACCAATTGGAGGTGATGAGCTCTTCTGCTGTAAAGCCTCTGGATGCGTAATCAGCCGGGTTCTCTTCAGAGGTCACATATCTCCATTGTTTAGCGTCAGTACTTTGTTTAATCCGCTGAATGCGATTGGCCACAAAGACGTGAAATCTTTTGGCATCATTATTAATGTACCCAAGGACAACCTTTGAATCTGTCCAGAAGTACTCCTTTAGGCTGTCAAACTCTAACTTCTTTCTCAGCAAGTCACTTATTTGTACAGCCACTACAGGTGCTGACAACTCCAGCCTCGGTATGGTGGTAATCTTAGTAGGAGCGACTCTAGCTTTGCCCATAACTAAGGAACAGTGAACCTTTCCTGATGTGTCGATGGCTCTGAGATACGTGCATTCTCCATAACCTGAAGCACTAGCGTCAGAGAAATGATGAAGCTCATAATGCTGAACATCCTTGATAGTTGTTGGCAGATAACATCGCTGAATCTTGACATCTGCCAAGATTTGTAGCCCTGAAATCCAACGTTCCCACTGTGGTCGCAAGTCATCCTTAAGTGCTTCATCCCAACCAACTTTGTCTTGACACATCATCTGCAATATTTGCTTACCAACAAGGATGAAAGGCACTGCAAAGCCAAGTGGGTCATACACGAAAGCCACTGTGGACAGGACTCCTCTTCTAGTAAGTGGTTGTTCCTTAACAGATACTCGGAACTGGAAACTGTCAGATGTGACACACCAATTCACACCGAGTGCCCTTTCCATGTGAAGCTCACCCAAAGTTAAGTCATGAACCATAGAACTCTCAGCACATTCTTCCTGGGGAATTGATGCTATCACTTCTTGGCTGTTCGACACAAATTTGTGCAAACGAAGTCTCCCTGTGCTGCAGAGTTCTCTTGCTTCCTCAATCAGCTGGATAGCTTCACCCACTAATGAGACACTTGTCAGTCCATCATCGACATAGAAATTTCTTTCTATGAATCGAATGGAGGTTTCACTGAAATTTCCTTGCCCCTAAGCAGCAAGGTGTTTGAGTCCGTAGTTGGCACATCCGGGCGATGAGGCTGCACCAAACAAATGTACCCTCATTCTATAGACCTGTGGCTGGGATTCTAGAGCTCCTTTCTCCCACCAAAGGAATCTTAAATAGTCTTGGTCTTCAGGCTTGACCTGAAATTGATGAAACATGCGCTCAATATCGCACATGATTGCTACTGGACCCATACGAAAATGACAGAGAACGCCTACAAGGGTGTTGGTTAACTCTGGACCAATTAACAGATGCTCATTGAGGGTTGTAACATGGAACTTTGCTGAGCAGTCAAAGACTACCCGGATTTTTCCAGGCTTTTGAGGATGATAAACCCCGTGGTGGGGAATATACCAAACAGGGTGCTTATCGATTTCTTCAACTGGGACCTTTTCAGCATCGCCTCGAGCAATTGTCTCATCCATAAAAGCTACATAGTCCTTATAGTATTTCTCATCTCTTTTTAGCCTTTTCTCTAAGCATCTGAGACGGTGCATGGCACATTCCTTATTGTTGGGCAGCTTTGGTCTTTCTTCCTTGAAAGGCAAAGGCATTTCATAATGACCATTTCCCTTGAGTCTGATGCCTGTTTTCAATTTTGATAGAAAACGCAGGTCTTCTTGAGAAACATGACTATGCTCTGATGCTTTCTCAATGAAATCAGACTCTAGCAATTTGATGACATTTGGTGGAGTGACTATTTCCTTGATCTGTGTTCTACAGATATACTTAACTTCATTCGTCAGACTGAAGGAAGATGGCAAACTCGGCATCACTTGTTTCACAATGATACGATGACTCACTCCAATGGCGTCACCATAGTCTACACAGGATTTACCACCACCAACAATGCTCCAGCCTAGATCTGTCCTTTGAGCAAAGGGCTGATTTTCTTTACCAGATACTATTTCTCTGGGCAGGAGAGCTTGAGGACAATTGTAGCCAATTAGAAGGCCAATATCACAAACTTGTTGAGGGACAATTTTCTCAGCTACGTGCATTAGATGTGGCCAAGCTCTTGCAGTTTTGGGTGTAGGAATGTGAGTTCTATTTGCAGGGATGAACTCTCTTGAATAAGTTACTGGCAAGGAGATTTTCTTGCTTGAATAAAATCCTCTCACTTGTAAGCCAGTTAACTTCTGACATGGAACAACTGTGCTTTTGGATACCATTGTTGAGAGTTTCAGTTGCACATATTCTTTTGTTGTATCAAGAGCTTGCGCTATCTCTTCAAGGATAAAGGTAGTGTCACTCTGAGTGTCAAGAAGTGCGTAAACAAGAACTTCATGGTTTGGTTCATTGGTAGTTGAGACCCATACTGGTACAATTGTAGAGGTATGAGTATTGTTCACATCCACTACAACTCGATTGGATGTTGCATCAAATGTAGTCTCTTTATTCTGTGTCAGCTCTTGATTTATTTTCTGTGACTTCTCATTTGTTTGTTCCAATTTTGAAAACTTCTTTGTTTCTTTTGTGCGGTCTTCATGTAGACATGTAGGGTGCTTCTTCTGACATGTCTCACATACACTTCTATCCTCACAGTTCTTTGAGCGATGGCCAGGCTTCAAACAGCCAAAACATAACTTATTCATCTGAACAAACTTAATCCATTCAGCTACATTTTTCTCTGTAAACTTCCGACATTTGTGAATAGCATGTCCTGGTTTATCACAGAAAGCGCATTTTGCATCTATTTTCTCACTAGACTGAACAGCTAACACCTTCACTCTAGTGCCTTGATTTCTTACTACCTTTCCTTTTCCAACCTCAGTACACTTTAGAGCATGAAGGGATGTCACTGGGTTGCAAGCGATCTTAGCTTCTTTTGCAAGAAACTCCACAAACTGACTGAAGGTAGGAAACGTCTTAGTTTCTTCTTCAGTCTCTATTACCTGACGATTCCACCTCGAGGCTAACCAATCAGGAAGTTTGGAAAGGATCTTCTGGTTTTCGTTACAGTCATTGAGAACTTGAAGGCTTTTAATCTCAGTCATAGCTGTTTCACAGCCTCTGAGAAAATCAGTAAATTCCCTCAGCTCAACACTGTCCTTAGGACCTATCTTGGGCCATGAATTAAGCTTGTCCCTAAAGGCTTTGGCAATGATGAACGGATTTCCATACCTTTCTTCTAGAATAGCCCATGCTGCATGATAAGCTGACACTGTGCCCAATAGGAAGTAACTTTCAATGGCTTTCTTAGCTGGTCCTTCAACATACTTTCGTAAGTAGTAAATCTTTTCACTTACTGGTATGTTCTTTCTGTCAATCAAAGTTTGAAAAGATATTTTCCAATCACTAAATCTGAGTGGATCTCCATAGAATGTTGCAGGTTCTGGTATAGGAAGACGACTTGAACTGATTGATTCTGCTAACATCCTAACAAGGTCTGCAGTGCTATCTTCTTGATGTGATTTTGTTACTACTTTGTGTGTAGGTGTGTGCTCGAACAAGGAGCTGCTTGATTTAGGTATGTGCTTCTTCTGCACAGGTGCACAGTCATGGAGTAACTCTCTGGTTTCATCCTTTGAGTCTTCTGTCTGCTCATAGACTTGCATCCGTGCCTTTGCAGCATTTAACTTCTTAAGCGTCTCCAAGCGTTCTAGCTCTCTGCGCTTGTCTTCCAATGCCTTCCGTCTGGTGGCATTTTCAGCTTCAAACTTTACACGCAGTCTAGCTTCTTCTTCTTCTCTTTCTAGTCGACGCTTATAAGCTTCTGCTTCTTGTTCTGCTATTCTCCTTTTCTCTTCAGCCTCAAGTCTTTGGAGTTCCTCTATTTCACGTTCTTGTTGTTGTAATATTTCTAAAGTTGCTTCAGTTGCAGCAATTTCTGCAGCACCTTCTTGTTTCTTAACAGAGGACAAACATGAACCTCTGGAGCTGACGCTTGAGTTGTTTAAGGACTGAGAAGAAGACTTGGAATGTCCTTTACTTGATTTGGAGGCTATGGATGAAAATACTGAGCCTATATCAGTACAGCATCCCTCTTGAATGAAAGGATCTTGACCCTCAACTCCCTCACCTAAACGACTCCATGCAGACTCAACTATCATCTTAGTGACAGCACCACAAGTGTCTATTCTGCGACGATTATCACTATCAGGACTCACATTTTGTCGCAACTCTTCATAAACAACATTTAAATCCTTTGAAGCAGAGCTTATTGTGCCTATAAGAGCTTGCAGCATGTCATTGGAGAGACGTCCCATCAGTTTTTGTCTAGCGTCTCTAGCCAGAGCTTTCCATTTCTTATAAGAGCCTTGAAAGTGATTTTTAAGTTTAGCCAACTTTTTATCATGTAATTCTTTACCCTTTTCAATACATTTGTGGGTTCTTTGACTTCTTCGTGGCTCTGGATCTGTTGTATCATCAACAGCTATTGATTCATGTGTCTCTACACATTCCTGGGATTTTAGTTGCTGCTGTGATTGCATAATCTCTGTTATATTTTCTTTGCTACCCCTAGTAGACTGGCCACCTTCTGCCATTTTCTAGATCTCTTTGTTGCACTGTCTATTTTTAATTGTTCATACAACATGAATTGTACTGAACATGGATATTTTCAACAGTTCAATCAACAATTATCTTCTTATTTAAGCTTAATACTTCTCCAAAATGACTTAAAGTTTAAATGAGTAAGCACATAACACCAGCACTTCTTTAAAATAACATTGAACACTTAAAGAGTCTCTTTTAAGCAAATATCAAGAATAAGTCCACCTTAAGCACCTTAACTTGAACTTGTGTGTGCTTAACTTTCTTGTTGGTCTTAACTTGACAGTGCCTTGACTCTGTATTTGCCTCTTGCTTCTTAGTTACTGGTGTAAGTAATACTTCATCTTGCAGAATCCAGAATGTGATGAACTTGATGTTAACTTGAAGCTTTGCTGACTGCTGGTTGGGTCTTCCCTTCTCCTACTCGCGAAGAGCAGTTGAATTCTCACTATAACTCCCCCCAGTAATTTCACGAGCACAAGGATTCTCTGATGACTGGTGATTTATTGACTGGTTCATAATCAACCAACTCAAGATTTAGTTCTCACAGCATACACAAATATAAAGTGAAAACAAAGAATATAAAACACATGAATATATTATATAAATAAATGTTGTCTTTGTAAACATTTTAAACAGAGTTAAGTTCACTTTAAAAGCTTAACTATAGTATTTGTACAGATATTGTTCTCTTCCACACAGCAACACAATCACATATAATATAAATGAAAAACTTACTTCATTGGCTGCTTGTTACCAAAAGGAGGACTTAATCTTGCATCTGATGTCCTTTTTAACTTCATATGAGTAGAATGTAAATATTAGAACTTGAACACTCTTTAACTTTCCATGCAGTGCAGACATCTGTCTTTTTGAGCCACTATGAGCTTTTTTCATAATAAAAGTCTCCACTCAAACCAGCGCTTTACTAAGCAGTTTCAAATTAAAGGTCCCCAACAAGACACTTTAAAAATAATTAAATAAACAAGAAATACAAACTGACTTCTAAGACATTTACAGATAGCCTGAGGGAAAAAACTTTCCTGTGCCTTACGGATCTGGTGCTCAGAGCTCTGGAGCTTCGGCCAGAAGGCAACAGTTCAAAAAGGTAGTGGGCAGGCTGTGTTGGGTCCAGAGTGATTTTTCCAGCCTTTTTCCTCATTCTGGAAGTGTACAGTTATTGAAGGGAGGGCAGGGGGCAACCAATAATCCTCTCAGCAGTCCGAACTGTCCTTTGTAGTCTTCTGATATCTGATTTAGTAGCTGAACCAAACCAGACAGTTATTGAAGTGCAGAGGACAGACTAAATGACTGCTGAGTAGAACTGTATCAGCAGCGCCTGTGGCAGGTTGAACTTCCTCAACTGGCAAAGGAACTACAACCTGTGCTGGGCCTTTTTCACAATGGAGTCAATGTGGGTCTCCCACTTCAGGTCTTGTGAGATGGTAGTGCCCAGGAACCTGAATGACTCCACTGCTGCCACAGTGCTGTTTAGAATGGTGAGGGGGGTCAGTGTAGGGGTGTTCCTCCTAAAGTCCACAATCATCTCCACTGTTGTGAGCGTGTTCAGCTCCAGGTTGTTTTGACTGCACCAGACAGCCAGCTGTTCAACCTCCCTTCTGTATGCAGACTCATCGTCATCTTAGATGAGGCAGGTGACAGTGGTGTCATCTGCAAACTTCAGGAGCTTGACAGAGGGGTCCTTGGCGATGCAGTCATTTGTGTACAGGGAGAAGAGTAGTGGGGAGAGCACACATCCCTGGGGAGCACCAGTGGTGATTGTACAGGTGCTGGAAGTGAATTTCCCCTGTCTCACAAGCTGCTGCTTAATTCAGTGGTTGTAATGATGAATTATTTTATTTGTATATATATTTTTATTTATTTTATTTTTTTGCTATATGTGATCCACAGCACATACATTATGGCACTTCCAAGTGGAAAACATATCCATGTCAAGTCAAAATAAATAAATAGAGTGCAAGTCCAACACTGAAGACTGTGGGTAAAAAGTTCATTGTTAGGCCTGTGTGATTCAAAGCCACAGACCACCCCTGGGAGAACATGAGCTTGTTGTCATTCTGCTCTAATCAATCTTGTTAGTAAAGACTTTTCATCAGTCTTGTTTTCATTATGCTATGAGTCATCTATAGGTCATGACATTCTTTGCTAGATTTGTAATACCTTCGAATGATACTGGCAGTTGTGAATGTAGCACTCTTTTTGTGCTTTTGTTTAGTCCGTTGAGGACAATTTACCTCGAATAACAATAAGCAGTTTTAACTGAATCTTTCTGTCTTTTTTTGCGGAAATCTCAGGCTCTTTGCTGCCTATGGAATCTATTGCAGTGTTCAGCATGATTCCTAGTGCTGGATAGGAATTTTTAAAGATTAGAAACTTAACTTTCCTTCCAAGTTACCATCTGGTCGCAATATCCTTTAAGTAACACAATTCAGCATACAATTGGGCACAGGGATTCTGACAGGGCTTTCTAAGCCACCTGCTACACTATCACAGAATCACATCTCATAATTGCACCTGATGACATCAACAAATTCTCTGTCACAATAATCTAGTGAGAAAAAAAATAAAATAGAAATAAAAAAAAAAAATCAATGCAACAGAAAATCTGGATATTTTCAACCGTGAGAAACTCCAGTTCTTCAACTGTTTTAATATGGTGTGGCCAGGGGGAGATTTAGTGACTTGGTGGCCCTAGGAAAAGTACAGGAATGGCACCCTCTTCATTGCTATTATTTTATTACATTATTTACTGTGGTATGCCATGAAAACAGTGGTAGCTCATTCAAATAATTACTTAATCACACAATTTGCTTCAACAACAATCTTTTATTTCTTTCAGTGCCATAAACTTTGTGTGGCAGTAAACAAGTGAGAACGCAATTGAGCTCACATCAAATTCACTCACATTTAACCGACAACGCCACCCTGGGGGAGAACCAGGGAAATACTCCCAGTAAGGACACACAGATAAGCTTTTACCAACTTGAGGCTGAGAAACAGAGAGACTAAGTGTGAGACGTGGGTATCAAAACAAAAATTATTTCTTTATTACGGAAACATGGTCACAGTAAGCATTAAAATCACTTGGTTAACCAGATAAAACCAGTTCCATACTTGTTGGAAATCCAAATAAAAAATAAACCTAAAGAATAAATGTTTTTCCAGGGTCAGGCTTGCCAGAAGCAGGGTAGGCTAGCTGCTAGTTATGAAGGTCTCCTGAAACCATATCATTCCACACGACCACACTCACGCACCACACCCCGTGAACAAGTTATTGTAACAGCACATGCGGCACACAGTGAGGGATACACACCACCACCACCACCGGATGAAGGCAACTAGCCTCCCTGCCCCGGGGCCCGTTAGCTCGTGAAAAAAAAAAAAAAAAAAAAGAAAAAAAGAAAACACAACAGAAATAAATTACTGGCTGCAATATGACAGCAGCCAAAGAAACTAAATAAACAAGGGAGAAAGTTGATGACCAAACCAAAACCACCGAACTCCTTAGACAAGTGGCATTGATCTATCCACACAATACAAAATAAGAAAAAACAATTACAAATAAAAAATTAATAAAAAAAAAAAAAAAGAAAAAAAAAAAGGGCAGCTAGCCCAATTGCTTACATCCAAAAATACAAAATACATACAAAACGAAAACTGGCAAACATAAAAGCAGGTAATGCCAGCAAACAGTAAAGAAAGAAACAAATCAATTACCATAAAGAAAGAACAAATTAAACACAAACAGATACAATAAAAAAAATAAAATAAAGCAAATCAACGCCTGTAAAGCACCACGCCACTAACGCCCCCGCCGCGTGGGGGGACAAAAATAATCTGTGTCTCAGTCAAACGGCCAACAGCCTCCCACCCCAGAATGGTGTGGGCACAGGGTGAAGGACAAACAATAATCAAAAGACAAAACAAAACCTTGTCAAAACACATCCACACAGAACAAATAAAAAAAACAAAAAACAAACGTAAAGCAAACAGCCCCTGCAGCACGATACGGCGAAAAAACAGCCAGCAAAACAAAGGCAACACCTGAAGCAAAATGACAGTGCCATCACGTGATGTCTTCGGACTATCTTGTTCCCTGCAGTCCTCAGAGGAGAAACGGTCCTCAGACACACACGCTCACCTCAACAGAAACAGAGTTTAGCTAAATTTATCCAGCCCCAATGGTAAAGAGGAGAAACACACTTACATGTCAGTAGAAAGACGCTGTAAACCCGAGATTGCACGATTGCTTGGTGTATAACCAGCCGCCACTCACCCACATGCTAATACTGCTATCGACTGGAAAGAGAAAATAATGCAAGTGCTCAGCACCACCCTGCATCTTAAAAAAAAAAAATAAAATAAAAAAAAAAAAAGAGAGTTTTAGTCGAATAAAACACACCTGAAACCAGCCTCCGCCACCGACTCTCCACAAACTTGCAGGCCAGCAACCCCGCTCTAACCAGCTATAACGGAAAAATAGCACATTAGCCTCCGTGTGTCCACTCCACCATACACCGTTAGCAAAGCCTCAACATACCTCAAGAGGAACCGGAAACGGAAATACCAGAGAGGAAGGAACCGGGAATCACCATGACGCATCTCCCACTATCAAAATATGGGTCCTTAAGTAGCGCAGCAACCCCCACATGATTGGTCAACAGGGACTGAAGCCAAACAAGGTTAATAAGGTAGGTCATAACCTTCCCTGCTACATTCATCATTATCAGGATGTTCTCCAGCCCCGAACAGGTTGGCTCTAGCACAGTGAAGTCTATGGCCAAGATCTCGTTTGGCCTTGAGGCCAGCAAATGGCCCACAAATCTACGGTGAGCTGGTTGCGTGTCCTTGGCGAACTGACACCTTTCACATTCTTGGCACCATTGTGCCACATCCGATGTCAGGCCCCGCCAATAACAACGCTGCCACACCAACTCAGTGGTGCACCCAACTCATTGGTGCCCATGCTCTTGGTGTAATTAAAACCTCACCACGCAAGATCGATGGAAGAACCATCTGGAGCACCTCTTCGCCCCATCCAGGGCTCCAGACTAAAAAAATGACTAAGGAGCCATTGGCTCCTAAACTGAAACATTAAGGAGTCAAATGGCTGTTTTTTGTCATCAAATCACAGAATTGCTCAATTTAGATTGCTGTTCAGAAACAAGACAGAAAGCAGAAGAAAAGACCGCTGATAACCCATTAATCTGAGGTTTAATAAACAGTATACAGTACATAGTTGAGAAGATAAGTTTGCATTCCATATTGTCTCATAAATGTTACATAATTTATACAAATATAAGAGATGTCACGTCTAGATGCATTTTTGTTCATGTTTTGTGTTCATGTCTTTTATTTTGAAATGTATTCCTGTTTCCATGCCATGTTTGTTCCTTGTCATGTGATTTCCTGTTCCCTCATGTGATCTTGTCATATGTTTCCCCTGTTCATGTGTCTTGTTTTCATTGGTTCATTGTTTGATTACTTTGTTATCAGTTCTAGTTTGTCACTGGTTTTAGTTTATTAGTCTTGTTATCTTGTTTATAGTTCTGTCTGTTCATTGGTTGTCATGTTACCCATGTCTGTGTATTTAAGTCCTCATGTTTGCATTGTCTAGTGTCAGGTATTGTTTATGTAACATTGTTTGTTCCATGGTCTAGTCTAGTCTAGTCTAGTCTAGTCTAGTCTAGTCTAGTCTAGTCTAGTCTAGTCTAGTCTAGTCTAGTCTAGTCCACGTTTAGAGTTAGGGTTTCTGGTTTTCACGATTCATATTAAGCTGCACTTGGGTTCATCACTCCTACATCATTGTCTCTTCGTCTGCCTGTTGACATCAGCGTTACAAGATAAAATATTTTTTTATTTAATACTGCTCTTCACAATCTACATTACAGATAATTACATAAAGTATAGTATGGATATAGTAGTTTGCTGTCTTTTTGAGCATCAATGTATGTTTTCATCTTGTGTAATAGTTGTGAACAAGTCCCTCAATTGTCCTAAGTGTCAAAAGCTTGATCTCATTATGTGTATATATATATATATATATATATATATATATATATATATATACACACATATACCGTTGTGCTCAAAAGTTTGCATACCCTGGCAGAAATTGTGAAATTTTGGCATTGATTTTGAAAATATGACTGATCATGCAAAACATTGACTTTTGTTTAATGATAGTGATCATATGAAGCCATTTATTATCACGTAGTTGTTTGACTCCTTTTTAAATCATAATGGTAACAGAAATCACCCAAATGGCCCTGATCAAACGTTTACATACCCTTGAATGTTTGGCCTTGTTACAGACACACAAGGTGACACACACAGGTTTAAATGGCAATTAAAGGTTAATTTCAAATTAAATTGCAATTTTAAATTGCAATTAGTGTCTGTGTATAAATAGTCAATGAGTTTGTTAGCTCTCACGTGGATGCACTGAGCAGGCTAGATACTGAGCCATGGGGAGCAGAAAAGAACTGTCAAAAGACCTGTGTAACAAGGTAATGGAACTTTATAAAGATGGAAAAGGATATAAAAAGATATCCAAAGCCTTGAAAATGCCAGTCAGTACTGTTGAATCACTTATTAAGAAGTGGAAAATTTGGGGATCTCTTGATACCAAGCGAAGGTCAGGTAGACCAAGAAAGATTTCAGCCACAACTGCCAGAAGAATTGTTCGGGATACAAAGAAAAACCCACAGGTTTGTGGGTCAAATACTAACAAAGTGTATGTAAACTTCTTATCCACTGGGAATGTGATGAAAGAAATAAAAGTTGAAATAAATCATTCTCTCTACTATTATTCTGACATTTCACATTCTTAAAATAAAGTAGTGATCCTAACTGACCTAAGACATGGAATGTTTTCTACAATTAAATGTCAGGAATTGTGAAAAACTGAGTTTAAATGTATTTGGCTAAGGTGTATGTAAACTTTTGACTTCAACTGTATATATATGTGTGTGTATGTATATGTGTGTGTGTGTCTATATATATATATATATATATATTATACACACAGTATATAAATTGCTTCACAATATTGCCTTAGTCTTTTACTGTTACCAGATGGCCCAGACACAGAGAATACAAGAGCGCAAATTGAATGAAATCCCAGATGCCGTTTATTGTGCTACTCCAATCCCAATCAACAATTACCAGGAGAAAAAAAAAGTGGTACACAATACGGGACTTTTAAAAGAAACCTGAAATACACATGGGACTCTTATTTTGAAATGACTGCACTCCCAGTTGTGAGCTCACTGATGGCTGATTCGCTGAGAAAGTGAATCTGATTCAAACTGCTAACCTAAGCTCCTGAGTTCAAACCCTCAGTTCTTTTCAGGTGATTCTTGAAAAAGATCCGGTTCAAAAGAATCATTTGGTCACGACTCTATTGCGTGGAATTTGTTGTTGTTGCGTGCGGTGCAGTGAACAGACCGGGTGAAAAGCAGCATGATACACACTGATGGTGCACGCTCTATAGATGTATTCAATAACTCATAAGATGATATCTGATGAAACCGCATATGAACACACACAACCCGACTGTCGCCAATGGCGACTAGATTTTAATTGATAGTCGCAATAAATGATTTTTGGTCGCATTTGCGACCATTTTAGTTGCAGTCTGGAACAACAAGGTTGCCACAGCCGTGGACAGCTGCCGGCATTCCTCTGGACTAGGGTGACCTCACTCCTCCAAAACGTCAGAACCTCCCATATCACGGGATCCTCTTCTTGCAGGGATTGCATATCCACTTTCAGACTAGGTAGAGCCATAACTACTGCCTGGGAAACTATATCTGGTCTCCTGGCTTGCTTTACTACAGCAGGGAGCACTATGCTGGGCAGCAAACATTCCAACTCCCCCTGGCCTGAGGGGTCTTGTTGTGAGAGGGCATCCGCATTCCGGTTGCTCCTCCCCGACCGATACCTCACCTCAAAATTGAACGCAGCCAATTGTGCAGCCCAACGCTGCTCCGTAGCCCCTAGTTTGGCAGTAGTCAGGTGGCTGAGGGGGTTGTTATCAGTGAAATTGGAATGTCATTGGAATATTCCATTAAACCTGACCTGAGCGGGTTGCTTGCATTGACGGTGATGAAAATAACAGCAATATTAATCATATCGGTGTTATAACAGTAATATTTCACATTTCAGCATATGTTTTTTGCATTAATAATAATAAAAAATAGAATTTGTATTTTTCGGGGGCCCTCGGCTTTTAGGGGCCCTAGGTGGTTGTCTACTTTTGCCTAGTGCTAAGTCCGCCCCTACACTGTACAATGTATAATATATATATATATATATATATATATATTTATTAGTGTACACAAATTTTACATTTACTCAGCCCCTTTTTAGTGTAAGCCTTACAATACTTACCACTTTGGCCACTGGGGGCAGTGTTAAGAATTTCAACCTAGTCAACCTACTGTTTCCGATTTCACTGTGAGATCAGTCTGTCCTCAAAACCATAATATTCTAAGTTACTGTATGTACTGATGCTAGCTAATAGACTCAAGCAAGCAAAAAACCCAAGTCTCAAGTTTAAAAACTTGTAGTCTGCACATCTGTCAAAATATTTCCCAGGAGTTCCAAGCTTTACATCCAATGTGTTGCAGTCTGTTCTGTCTGTCATTGTGTCTGTTAGCTATAGTCACTCACAACTTTCCTTGACAAACGCAGTCATAAAGCCAGCTATGAGTCCTTTTCTCCAGGATTACGTCTGGCAGGATTCAGTGCCTGCTGTTCATCACAATGCTTGGCACACTGACGCAAATGATAGAAAATGACAGGAACTAACTTCAAATTTATACCAAAAATTCTCTCTTGGATAATTTAAATGATAAGTAATAGTGATGTTGCTTTATGGCCTGGACAGTTGACCAGGTAAGAGTCAAGAAAGCCCTTCCGTTCGAAACAAAGACGCTTATGGTTAGGTGAGCTCTCATACTACTACAAATAAATATGTGGCAATAGTAATAGTACATTTAAAAATATTTACATTAAGACTTAATCATAATCCTGAATTTAATACAAGAACTACAAGAACAATGTTACAATTGCCCCTATTACAGAGCTGATTATGGTAACAGAGGTTGAGGCAATTCTAACATTATAAAAATGTAATAAAAAATAAATATATACACTGGCAGCCAAAAGTTTGGAAGAATGTACAGATTTTGCTCTTATGGAAAGAAATTGGTACTTTTATTCACCAAAGTGGCATTCAACTGATCACAATGTATAGTCAGGACATTAATAATGTGAAAAATTACTATTACAATTTGAAAAAAATGTTCATAACTTCTTAAACTACTTCAAAGAGTTCTAAACAGCTTTGCAGATCCTTGGCATTCTAGCTGTCAGTTTGTCCAGATACTCAGGTGCGATATCACCCCACGCTTCCTGTAGCACTTGCCATAGATGTGGCTGTCTTGTTGGGCACTTCTCACACACCTTACAGTCTAGCTGATCTCACAAAAGCTCAATGGGGTTAAGATCCATAACACTCTTTTCCAATTATCTGTTGTCCAATGTCTGTGTTTCTTTGCTCACTCTGTCATAGTCTGTCTTTCCCCCGGACTACGTTTCCCATCATGCACTGGCCTCATCACTGCCATCTATTTCCCATTGTTCTCACCTGTTTTACATCCCCTCGTTAGCCTTTTTGTGTGTGTGTGTGTGTGTGTGTATATATATATATATATATATATATATATATATATATATATATATATATATATATATACCCTCTAGTTTTGTATTTCTTTGTCAGTTCTTGTTTGTTGCTTTATGAGTTCATGTTAGTTTGTTTCACGTAAAGTCTAAGTTGAAACTACAATAATAATTATTAGGGCATTATTAATTATTAGAAATGGACTGCATCTTTTTATGTTCATTACATAGATTTAAACTTTCAATTCAATTATATACACACACACACACACACACACACACACACACACACACACACACACACACTGGCGGCCACAAGTTTGGAATAATGTACAGATTTTGCTGTTTCGGAAGGAAATTGGTACTTTAATTCAACAAAGTGGCATTCAGCTGATCACAAAGTATAGTCAGGACATTACTGATGTAAAAAACAGCACCATCACTAATTGAAAAAAGTAATTTTTGATCAAATCTAGACAGGCTCCATTTCCAGCAGCCATCACTCCAACACCTTATCTTTGAGTCATCATGCTAAATTGCTAATTTGGTACTAGAAAATCACTTGCCATTATATCAAACACAGTTTAAAGCTATTTGGTTTGTTAAATGAAGCTTAAAATTGTCTTTGTGTTTGTTTTTGAGTTGCCACATTTTGCAATACACTGGCATGTCTTAAGGTCAATAATAGGTCAAAAATGGCAAAAAAGAAACCACTTTCTCTAGAAACTCATCAGTCAATCATTGTTTTGAGGAATGAAGGCTATACAGATTTCATACAAAGGTGTACACTACAGTCTTCAAAGACAAAGGACAACTGGCTCTAACAAGGACAGAAAGAGATGTGGAAGGCCAGATGTACAACTAAACAAGAGGATAAGTACATCAGAGTCTCTAGTTTGAGAAATAGACGCCTCATGTCCTCAGCTGACAGCTTCATTGAATGCTATCCACCCAACACCAGTTTCATATACAACAGTAAAGAGAAGACTCAGGGGTGCAGGCCTTATTGGAAGAATTGCAAAGAAACAGTCACTTCAAGAAAAGGTTAGAGTGGGCAAAGAAACACAGACATTGGACAACAGATAATACATATTCATTACTGGTCAAAACTTTTGAAACACTTGACTGAAGTGTTTCTCATGATCTTAAAAATCTTTTGATCTGAAGGCGTATGCTTAAATGTTTGAAATTACTTTTGTAGACAAAAATATAATTGTGCCACCATATTAATTTATTTCATTATAAAACTAAAATTTAATAAAAAAATAAAAAATAAAAAAAAAGTTTTTGAAATTGATGACTTAGACCAAATAATAAAGAAAAGCAGCCATTAAGTGCCCAACATAGATGGGAACTCCTTCAATACTGTTTAAAAAGCATCCCAGGGTGATACCTCAAGAAGTTGGTTGAGAAAATGTCAAGAGTACATGTCTGCAAATTCTAGGCAAAGGGTGACTACTTTGAAGATGCTAAAACACAGTTTTGATTTATTTTGGATTTTGTTTAGTCACAACATAATTCCCATAGTTCCATTTATTTTATTCCATAGTTTTGATGACTTTACTATTATTCTAAAATGTGAAAAAAAAAACAAACAAAAAAAAAACAATTATAATAAAGAATGAGTAAGTGTTTCAAAACTTTTGACCGGTAGTGTGTGTGTATATATATATATATATATATATATATATATATATATATATATATATATATATATATATATATATATATACTGTATATAATTTTTATATATATTGTAGCGTAGGTGTCTAGGAGTGGAAGAGATTATAATGATTTAATTATAAATGCTGGAGTGGGCTAACTTCACAAAATAACAAAACAAGGAAACGCTTTATCAATATAACTATACACTTCATAAACTCAACGCAACACTTCAAAGACTGAAAAATTATGAACAAAACTAGAGGGTATATATACACAGGGAAACTAATGAGGGAATGGAAGGCAGGTGTGGATGATGATGAACAGATGGAAGTGATTAGGGACTAGGGACTAAAACTTCCCTAATAAGAGTCCTTGAAGACAAGAGGGAGACAGACTGTGACATATATATTGCAGCTATAGTATTAGGGTACGTTTACATGACAACGATGTACTAAAAATGGAAAAGTTTTTCCTTTGCGTTTTTGAAAAGTTTCGTGTACAGATGCCAACGTTGTCAAAACAATCCCCGTTCACACAGATCCGCGAAAACGACTAAAAACGCTGTATTATGCATGCCAGGCCAGTAGTTGGCGATGTCACTTTGTAAAAAAACACTAAGTCCCTGCGCACATAAGCATTCTTCCACAGAGCGGTGAATACATACAATGAAGATGGCGATCGCTGGTCGTAGTAGTGATGCAGTAAATCTACACTTTGCTGAAGAAGCGTCAATAAACTCAAAATCTTGAGCAGCACAAACACAGTCCTGTAGTCCGCCATTGTAGTTTAGAATGTCTCGCATGTTGTTTTGAAGTACTCGCACGCATGCCTATAGACTGAACTCTCAAGATTATTCAATAAACTCATTTTTACCATCACTTCGTCTCCTGCCTTCTTCTGTATTCCCCCTGTTTTCCTTGGGCTGGTAGGAGAGTAAGTTAACATAACAAGCTGTTGATGTTGACTGATTTTGGATATCAGACAGAACTCTGATATATGGATATCTTCTGAAGGAGAGAGAGATCATGTGTAAACTGGATCTAACATGCATTTTCACTGCCTCATGTTTTCATATTCTAAGCATATCATTGAATACTCTGCATGGCATCACATCTCTGTCTATAGGCTATATACATAAGCGGTGAGTGAATGAATTGCAGGGTAAAGGTACATCAAATAAAGTAAATAAATAAATAACATTTAAAATACAAATACATTTTTCCCATCTGAATCTATACATTAATTTCAAGATTTTCAAATTGCTGGTTCTGCCTACTGTACAATGTTCACACTCTATACAAAACACTCCCAATGAATAAATTGTTGATTATTGTTATTTGCACGGACACCAGTATTCATATTGATAATTATAAATCTCAAATTGATGCCTATCAATCCATCATTCTTTATATAACACGTAATACGCGTGCGCGTGACGTCATCGTTTTCACAAACTTGCACTTTGAAACCCATTTTCAAAAGTTTGCGTTTTCAGGCCCCAAAACGCCGTTGTCGTGTAAACGAACAGCCAAAACGCATAAAAAGTTTTCCGTTTTTAGTTGAAAACGTTGTCGTGTAAACGGCCCCTTAGTCTGTCTTTTTTTTTTTTTTTTTGAGTCACAATCACACTTTTACCACTTTTTAAAGTATGTGTCAAAAAGCAATACACATTCTTCTCTTACTATTTGATAGGGCGAATATACTAGCAATATCTCTCAATGGTCTATACGCACTGTGTATATTTTTCATTATTGTGCTTACCAACAAAATGCATAAAGAGTTTTTATGTTTAATTCATTTAAACATTGCCTAAGATATAAGCAAATACTGAGTGTTTTGGTATTCTTTACTCTGCAAACATGTCTTTTAATAGATTAAGTCAGAGAAAGTTATCAAAGCAAACCAGCTCGATGACTGACAAGTGTGTGACGTTATTTTTTTCTCCCTTGCCTGCACTCTGTGGATCTAGTTCATTGTGAGTCTGTCAATGAGCTGTCAAGGTGTTGTTAAGAAAGAGCTCTATTATTTTCCCCTCTTAGAGAAACATAATTTTAACCTGAGAAAGTCAACCACCCCAACAGAGGGTCATTGCAAAAAATGTCACCCTTGGGATTAGGTCTTGGAAATTCACTTAAAGACACATTAAAGTCTTGTCAAGTGTGTCGCCATACATTTGAGGTGGTCAGAGAGAGGGATGCACTATTAATTTAGACATAACTGACCTGAACAGATTGAAGTCTCTTAGAAAAGCCTTATACAGTTAGCATAATCATAAATTATACTGTAATGTAACTGATGCTTTAAAGGAACATTCCAGGTTCAATACAAATTAAGCTCAATTTGTGGCATTATGTTCATTATCATAAAAAATTATTTTGCATCGTCTCTCCTTTTCTTAAAAAAAAAAAAAAAAAGAAACAAAAATCGAGGTTACAGTGAGGCATTTACAATGGAAGTGAATGGGACAATTTTGGGAGGGTTTAAAGGAAGAAATGTGAAGCATATACATTTTATAAAAACAATTACATTCATTCTTTTGTTAAAATGTATGTATTATTTCAACGGTTAAGTTGTTTAAATTGTCATTTTTGTGAAGAACTATTAAGTTACTGTGATAACAGGGTTTACAGTGTTACATCATGGCAACAAAGTTGTAAAATTGGATATCACTTTACACAGAGAAGGTTAGTAATCGATTTTATCACACTAAAATCATGTGAATACACATATTCTTTACATCTTGTGACTTTACTTTTGAAACAGTGAGTATTTTAACATTTACAGATTGGCTTTGTAAATTCCTCACTGTAACATAGATTTTTGCTTTTTTTAAAGAAAAGGTTGAAATCAAAGTCGAAATTAATTTTTGTGGACATCAACATTATGCCAAAAATTCTGTAGATTGAGCTTAATTTGTACTGAACCCAGAATATTCCTTTAATAGTGCTATAGTATGCTACATGGCACACAAAGGTTCAAAAAATTCCTTTGTTGTGGTTCAAAAATGTATAGCATTAAATGGAGGCTTTTTTGATATGTGATGTTTTTTGCTGCTAAAATTTCACATTGTATTCTGTATGAAGTGCGATAAGCCTAAAAATGTGAATTATGGAGCAGTTACTCTAAATATGGAGCAGTTAATCAGTATACTCCATTTATGTATTGGAAACATATGAAGCAATGAAAACATGTGTCCATATTACTACCACAACTCTAAAGTGTTTTGTCAATATATACTGTAGATTTTAACAGATACTGCAGGCCTCATGGGTCAGTGGTTATCTGTGCTTCAATTAACTGACTACCAATCCAGTTCCAAACCTTGAAGATGGTAAGTGAAGCTTGAAAGACCACACATCAAAGACTTCCTGAAAACACCACGCATATATACAGGTGTGTTAATGACTTATTAATCCAACTGTAAATCCCTGATGTTAGAATGTTGCAGGTGTTTAGCATTACTTGCTGAATCTCAAAAGTCAAAATGGTGTCCTGGAAGTCTGCCATTTGTATCGAACAAAAGCAACATCATTCAAAAGTCCCGAACATCTGCTGGATGAATCAAGGTAGTCATGCATCTCTTGTATTGCAGCAACATTAAGAGGCTAAGCACTGGCCATCCAAATTACTAGAGACGTTCCCGTTAACAACTGCTCACACACGTCCAAGGCGATGTTACTATAGAAAGAAAAACAATGTGTGATTAAGGTATTTTAAATAAACCACATCTTAACCATTCCATGGCAATGCACCTGGCACACCACCTTCCCATAAATCTCACAATGCAATTCTCACAATACAAATGAGTGGTGATGGCATAGTGGGCTAAAGCACATAACTGGTAATCAAGTTCAATCCCCACAGCCACCACCATTGTGTCCTTGAGCAAGGCACTTAACTCCAGGTTGCTCTGGGGGAATTGTCCCTTTAATAAGTGTACTGTAAGTCACTTTGGATAAAAGTGTCTGCCAAATGCATAAATGTAAATTCAGTGGCTGGGATGGTACCATTTCTTTTTGTCTGGTTCATTTTAATGATTTAAGTCAAAGTGAAAGCATGTTCTAAACACTGATACTGTGTCTCAGTAGATTCAGTATTAAAACACTGTTGTTTATACCAAACATAGTTTAACACATCTTTCTCTATATTTGAACCCTAGATGGTTTTTATAGACCTATACAGGACATCCTCTCCTTTCTAGTGCATTACGCTGTATAACCACATATAAACACACTTTATAATGATTACACAACTTCTGAAATGTTTTAAGAGTTGCCAAATTGTGCATATGCACAATGCTTCAATATAATTTGAGGACAGCCAGTTTATTGGGGTTGATTCTGACACTGTGATGTGTTTTGGTGCCACATCCTCCTGGTATTAAGATTTATCATAGTATGTCAAGGTACTTCTCTCATTCCAGTGAAATGGTATTTTATGAAGGTTTCATTAGAATTAGAATGCACTTGGATAAAACCTCTTAATACAAAGTGGGTAGCTAGTGTTGTGAATGTCTCTCGTTATAGAAGTAGCACAGTAAAGGCATGCTGTCTGGAGGAAGAGGCTGGAATGAACCAGGAAGGTGTAGCAGATATTTCATTGGGTTAGTAGAAACTGGATGATTTTTCTAAGTGTGCATGGGTCAAAATAAGCCAGCTTCTATCATGAGGTTCTTTGGACCACAAACTACAAAGCTATAGGCAATACTCTAAAATAATTTGTAAGGTTACAATGAAGAGGTGAGTGAACCATCTCAAATTGAATAATTCACTGGACTCTTACTGAACACTTCCAATTATGGATCATGTTTCACGTTTCCTTAAAACCACTGAAAAAGTCCTTGACATATTCAATGCTGCATGCTGCAATTAGAACAAACCACTAACCATTTAATTTACTTCTCTTATATTTTAGTATAGCTCAGTTTGGTCGGCCACCATTGGTTGGAGACCACACAATGACAGTGCAGACTGCAAGGAAAATACAATGTATTTATTTATTTGCAACTTGCACCATGCAAATTTCATATAGTAATGTTATACTGGCTTTGACAAGTTTTTAATTTTTAATGGTTTTTTTTTTTTTATATACATCCTAATAAAAGCACCACCAACGGCCTATTCCTGTACCGCCATCTGCAAAGACTTAAACTTGTATTATCAGAGGCATGCAATATGGAAAGAAATATTGATTTTATGAATACTATTTTTCACTGGTTACAATGGTTACAATTATGACAGATCCTTTTAAAAAGAGCATACTGAATGGAATAAAATTACATCTCAGCCCGAGTCTTCACTTAATGGTTTTTGTAAAAATGTTTTATTTTAACAGATAATACAGACATTACAATTTATTTGAATTCTAATTTCTTTGGCTGATAGTTAAGAGATGTATGTATATGGCCGTTTATGTTAATTTATTAGCAACCTAGCGAGGCTCATCTCAGCAGTGTTCCCGCAACCTGATTGGCTGACCAGGTACCTTAACGGCAATGCAAATAGCAGGTAAAACTGAGAACAGCCCACACACAGTGATTTTAGTGGATACTGTGTTACTCAGTTCCTGTGTTGCCAAGTTCCCTAGTCTACAGAGTTCCTGATTTTTAAGTCCCATACATGTATTTATTCAAATATCATGGGTTAGGCCTAGTTGATAGTTTTCTGTATTTTTGTTGCTCTGCATTCTTTATCAAACTGTTGTAGATAATCAGCTGAGTTATACTTATTGTGTAGGCTGTGGTGATTGCATTTGATTATCATATTCCTTGATACTGTATGTTGATTATGCACTAATGATGGAGTTTAGGTACCTGTAATGATATGCTGCAAATTACCTTTACATGCATTTTGTTTTGAGAAATCCATCTGTATTAAAAGGATAAGTAAAGCCTAAGGCAGGTTATTCCAGAATTCAGCCTTTCTGGAGAGATGCAGTGTAATCGGTCACTATTTGTGTATGGCTTCTGTAATTTATGTTTCCATATTAGAAATAATCGCAACTATAGGAAATACGACCCAATGACTAACCAATTGTAATGCATGTAAAGATGTGTTCACTGATGTAAAGTCTACCCATTGTTTTGCATCTTATTTGTGTTGAAGTACCAATTTAACTGAACTTAGATTCTAAAAACAATGCACTAGACATTCTTAGATTCTTTCTAAGTAGAACAGCCTGCATTGAAGCATCTTTCTAACATGGCTATATAAGCTTCAGAGTCAAAATAACTATTAATAACTTTTCAAGACATCACATATTTTCATTAAAATAATTGAAGTAAAATAATTGAAGTATTGGCGAATTGTTTATTTGAAGAGTATGAATGTGCTGTCATAAAAAGTGCAGGACTTTCCTTTGTACCTGGCAGGTGGGAGCAGCAACATTCAGTTCAATGAGAGCAGAGGCAGAAGAGCTTGTGCAAAAGGTGTTGAAAGGCACTAAAGCTTGGGTGTAAATCCTGGTACCTCCCTTTCTGTAAACACAGGACCATTGCTTAATGCTCATGTCATGAAGTGAAAAGGGCTCGACCATTGATTGATGAGCACATTCTGGGAACATGCAGGAAAAGGACATCGCTAAAGCTTATTCACAGTTTCAACAGAAAGGCCATCAGTGTTTCTGCTTTGCTCTCAACAGTCAAACCGAAAGTGAATCTTTAATCTGGACTAAATACTGTTGGATGGTTCCTGTTCACTCAAAACCTGACTTGATTGATTTCAAAGACTGAAGATTAAAGGAACAGTTCACCTAAAAAATAAAAATGAATTGCTCAAAAAAAAAAAAAAAACACATGCTTGCTATTTTTTCCCGTGGAACATAAAAGCAGTATTTATGAAGAATCTTCATGCAAAACTTGTTTTACACAATAAAAGTTCATAGTGACCACGGTTGTAGGTTTAGCCTTCATCTGTCCTGTAACACATGCCAAAGCATCACTTACAGATTACACTCCAGTAATTAGATTTATTACTGCAAGCAGTCGTGACTGTGGCATCAAGAAATGGAACTACCATGGGCACATTGCTATTTCCAATTCATCAGTGATGGAAACTAGCAATTGCTTCATATTTTTTTAAGTCTTCAGATGTTAGATAACCCAGCTCTTACCAGAAGGCAGTCTCTATGAAAGCTCAACAGCGCCCCCACATTTATTTTTTTAAGCTTTTCATGCGTGCAGTGAATTGACAGCCATTGCAAACTTAAATAACAGTGCACAGAAGGTGACAACAGTAAACAGAGCAAGAAAAATTCAGTGAAGCTAAAACCTGAAAATGCCAAATTAAGCAAATAAACAAATAAAATAATGAACAAGAGCCTCCTTCCATGATGCTTACATTATAAAGCTGTCTCTTTATGAAATAATTCAATTTGCCGGACACTTGATACAAAGCTGTTTATAATTAACATTGCAGCTCTTTCTTATGCAATCACATCATCAGCTGTAACATCTACGCCCTACATCACTGTACCAATGCAAATTATTTTACTGACTCTCACTTGCATAACTTCTATGTATTAAGTGTTCAACACAACTAAAAGGTGATGGGATGTATGTAAGGTTAGTTTTACTAACATTCTTAAAGGAATATTCCGGATTCAATTCAAGTTAAGGTCCATTGACAGCTTAAGTGGTGTAATACTCATTATCACAAAATAATAATAATAATAATACTTTTAAATAATCCCTTGTTTATTGAAAAAAGTAAGGCATTTACAATGTAAGTAAATGGAGACAGTCCATAAATATTAAAATACACATTGTTTCAAAAGTATAAACACTATACACATTAATATGATTTTAGTGTGATAAAACTGCTTACTAACTTTCAGTGTTAAGTTATATCTAAAATTATAACTTCATTGCCATGACAAAACATGTCTATAAACCCCATTTGTTGATGATGATATTTCATCACACTAAAATCATGTAGAACAGAAATTGTATCACTCTAAAATCATGTTAACAAGTATTATGTTTATAGGTTGTGGCTATACTTTTGAAACAGTGTGTGTTTTAGTGTTTATGGACTGGCCCCATTCACTTCAACTGTAAGTGCCTTACTGTAACTGCAATTTTTTTTAAATAAAGAAGGGACGAGTTGAAAACATTTTTGTGGCAATCAATATTATGACACAAATGCTGTCAATTGAGCTTGACTTGAATCTTGATCTTACTGCTGAGAGATCTGTGATGAACAGCTGATTAGAGGCCAAAAACTTTATTTTTTTGTTTCATTTCAACAACAACATTTATTGCACAATGTGATGTTAATTAATCTGAATTGTGCTTTAAAAATAAATACAAAATTTAACCATTTGAGATTGCTCTGAGTAAAAGGTGGATGGTGGCGGCATAAAATCACATGGACTAGAGGACTAGAAGTTTAACAGTATCAAAAAGAAAAGAAAGGTCAAAATATCTGACACCAAAAGAATTTTAGTGTTAATATGTTTTCCTCACCAAAATAGAGAATATATGGAAAACACTGTTAAAACATATGCACTATTTAAAAATTTGTATCAATGTTTGGATTACTTAAGACCCTTTGCGCATTTAACTGCTTCAGTGTAGAGTCACAAGTTTGATTGGTGAGTACCAGAAAATCATCGCTTGGCTGGGTGTGATTAAAAACTATTTGCAGAAGGATCTTCTGACTTAATGCATAAGACACTCCTAGACAAGAGCACTTGTTGATGTCTGTGATGTCTTAGATAAGCAGTTTCAGTGCAAGTTTGATGAATCAATACAATATAATCGGCCAACTTTCTTTGCCGTTCCATAAAGAAGAGCCATGTCTGAGATTATTTTCCCTTTTATTCACTATTCAGTGTAGAACATAAGCACTTGCTATGCTCTGAACTTGCTAACAAAATATAACTGATATAAAGAAAACACAAGTTGCACACCTATTTAAATAATAATGCATATTTTATCAGGTACACTGGAAAAACGATTATTGAGTTATTATTTTTACTTTTAATGCCACCTCACATTTATATAGCCAGTGTCCTCACTATTTCCTAGAGTGTTCTCGTGTAATGTCCATACAGAATCAGTCTTTTTATATGGCTACTGATAAGGCAGGTGGCTTGGCCTATGTGTTGTGATGGGGATAAAGCAAAATAACACCTATAATAAAGCCATAACTCACCAAAGCCATTAGAGGAACATTACACATAATCGTCACACCTGCTGCTTTTCCCTTTTACATCAGCTACAGGCTGCAATTTATGGCCCAATCTCTCACTTCAAATTAGTGAAAGCTGAGGGGGAAACACTCTACAATGCTACACCCCACAGGCTGCTGTTGACACACTGCTCTATGGAAATTATCTGTGTTAAAGCAAGTCAAACCAATGTTGTGCTTGCAAATATGTGCCAGCCTCTGTTGAGATTACTTTATGTATGTGCTGCATTTTGTTTTCTCAATTTTATTTATATGTAGAAAATTTAATGACTGTATGAAATGATTTGGCAATTGCAAGAGATTAGTAGTCAATTCAGTCATAATACTGACTTTTCCCAGGCTTTTAATGTGTTCTATTAGTCTTTTTTCTTTTTATGTATATATTTCCCCAAAATAATTTCTTTAGATCAAAGATATTTTCATAATCTTATATCCCTGTGGATGTAGATGCTTAAGAGTTCATAGAGTGCAAAGAATTAAAGATTTATATGGCATTGTCCTGCCCCCTTGTGGTAAGATTGCAATGTATCGGCAGAATATTCTTAATTTCAAGGGAGCTTAATTGTATTCTCCATTGTTCGGTCTCTCAAGCCGAGCAAAAAGAAACACGTGCAAGCATTTTTACTGCACAGTTACCCGAAAAAGCATTAAATAATGATAATAACAATAAACATGGCATTTAAGCAGATAACACAGTGGAGTTTAACCTTTTTTTTCTTTTTTTTTTTTTAAATAAACCAATCCATTCATCCACCCACTCACTGAATGGTCATAGGCAATATAGAAGTTTTGTTTTGTTTTTCTGTCACCATATGGTCCAGCGTTTGAATAAAGGGTCAAGCAAGAGTGAAAATGTTAAAGAAAACTTACAGGTGTTGGTAACAATGCTAGGCAGAGACAGAAAGAGTCATTTATCATGAATAAATTTGACTGGAGGTCGCAGGTTATCTCTTGTTATTCTTCAAGTGCACACCGTCCATGGTAAACCAAAATACAGTCCAGCCTCTACTGAGCCATTCACCTTTTTAATAAAGACGTCCTCTCAGTTAACTCCACAACATGCATGTGCATGAGCTAGACAAGCCTGATTGTTTTTCATTTTTTTTTTTTTTTTTTTTGATCTGAGGTCTGCATTTCCGTTGAACTCCTGCAGGACCCATGGGACCCGTGGGACCCGATTAAGTTTCTTGCAGCATGGGATTAAATTTCCGAGTTGAAGTCGGGAGCAGACAGTACTTCCATGAGATGTGGAACTGAGCGGGCGGTCAGAGAATAGCCTGAAAAATCCAATGTGGATGTCTTTTTACTTTATTAATGAACAAATTATAAATAAATAAATAAATAAATGTGCACACAGCTTGTACATTAAATTATCCAATATTTAGAGCAGGCAGGTAGTCAACGTGGCTTTAGAAGAATGGCAGAGGAAAGCGCACACTGTGTCATCAAAGGTTGTGAAACTTGGACTAGAAAATTGTCAATTTAATGTTAAGAAACCTGCTTCAGGCAAGTCAAATTGGCACCATTTTCATACGTCATCTGATAATAGCAATAACAGACAAATAAAATGTTCTTTGTGTACACTTGTTGTCTATTTGTATGCCTTTTTCTCTATGTGGAAAACAAATGTGGGGTTGCGGGAATGGGAGCGATCAGGAAGAAAATCACTGCAGGCAGAGAGAGGGTGAACATGGAGTAAAATTCAGCAGGAGCGTTTGGGATAGAAACTTGCGGGAGCAGGATGGACCAGTCCCGTGCAGACCTCTAATCTGAGGTAAAGAAGCACAATTTATGACACGATTGTTGCAGTGGTTTAAGAACGGGCAGTGCAGGGTTTGTAGGCGAAAGGGATTGATTGAAATGACAGCGGCCTGACGGATGATAAAAAGGAAAAAATGGCCAAGGTGGAACCCCCGCCAAAGGCAATAATGAGGGGGCCCGGACAGGTGCTTTGCACTGGGGCCCGTAAAATCCAAATTCCAACACTGGATTGTTGTAAGATTTTTCTACTTATTTGAAATATGTTATTTAACCGTAATCTAACCGTTTTAGAGATTTCAGTCTTTTCCCATTCACATTGAAAGGAGCTGTACTTGTATGCTGCTAATATTCAGAGAAAATACTGTAGCTGCCCAAAAGTGTTGTGTAAAAAGATAGCTAAGGAGTGGACTGCCTTAAATCAGTTGTTTTAGATTTTTCCATCCATCCTTTTTCATGAGAAAAATGTGCTCAATAGTAAGGCGTGTCCAGCTATTTTTTTTCCACTTAACGACGCAATACCTGCGTATATATTTGATGTGGATGCTGCCCTCGTGTGAAGCCCTCTTCATCTGAAGACCTACTTGTGTAAAGACCAGCGAGTCTACCTGTGCGAGTCCACCAAGCAAGGACACCAACAAGGCGCCACACCCCAACAGCACTTAAGTATCTTTTCATTTCCTATTTCCTTTTCTATTCCTCTATGTCTTATACTCACATAGTGTATGCCCTTAAGCACATCTCTGTTATGTGTTACAGACAGTTCACACGATTCAGACACAGGAAATGTCACAACCCACACAACCTACGGACCCTTTGCACATCATCACCTGCTCCTCTCTCATTTTTGATCAGACTCTGGAGCGGCCAGTCAGCTAAGCCGACTTTATTCCAGCCTTCGCTACTCAGTCAGCCTCAGCATCTTTGCTCTGACAGAGACATGCCCAGAGGACATAGCAACATCCTCTGCCCTCTCCGACAACTTCCTCTTCTCCCACACCCCTCATCATACCGGTGGGGGAGCAGGTTTGCTCATTCCAAACAATCATCCCCCCCCACACCCCCACAATTTGTTTTTCTCCTCTCTGGATCTAAACACGGCATCAGACACTCTATGCTCCACTTTAACAACCTGCCTAGACAGCATACAATATGTCTTCTCTTCTCCAGGCCAGCATGTGCGACACCCCCCAATCCCTGGCTTTCTGACATTATTCATGAACATCAGACTGACCTCAGGGTGGCTGAGTGGAAATGACGCAAATCTAAAGATCCTGCAAATCTAAGTAGGTTTCAGTCTCTGCTTTCTTCCTTCTCGTGACAAGATCAGTGACACTAGAGATGCTCACAGCTTATTTAGGACAGTTAACACACTCATCTGTCCTCCCCCACCACCTCACTGACAGCAGATGTCTTTGCCACTTTTTTCACTAATAAGGTAACAGCCATCAGCAATATATTCTCAGCACCATGTCCTCTCAAACACCCATCCCCTTTACACAGCTCTTCTCTCTATATATATACTCGCCTCTAACCGACACTGAGGTAGAGGTCTTCACGGGTCCAAAAATTCGTGCCCGAACCCAAAGAGACCCGGAAATGTACTACCTGGACCTGAAACGGACCCATCTATTATTTGAAAGCCTGGACCCATACCCATGCAGAACCAAGAAATGCCGGACCAGAACCGGACCCGTCTATTAGACACAGACCCGATCGACACCAATTTCACAGCTGATTGTTATTAACAAGTTAATTTACAAGTTGTGAAAACAAAACTTTGTGTCTTACCTAACGCAACATTAGTAGCCTTCTCCCCTGTGCCTGGCCTTGACTAATCCATCCTTCTTGCCAAGAAAGTTGGTAAAATACATCCAAGTTTTCTGTGATTCCTCTCTTGCTGATTGAAACAGCATAGCTAATCCACTCATTATTTCAGCTTCAAAAGTCCACTTGCTGTCATGGTGACAAATGAAAAACGTGACTTGTTTAGAATCAGCTTTGCAGTTTTTTTGTATCTCGCATAAGATAACTTCGACTGTTTGCCCTTTTGAACTATAATAACGATTGCTCGTTCATTGCCATGGCTGCTAACGTTAGCATTGCTGATTTGCTAACGTGTGCCTTAACTCCACTCTGCCTCTGACGTTACTCAGCTCGTTGTGGCTCCGCTCCGTTTTTCACCTTATTTCCCGGCCTGCACTTTCTCATCCTAATTTTACAATGTTGCAAGTTACAACACACACACAGCACCATCATCATCAGTGCTGTCTGATCACGGCCGGGTCTTCTCGGATCGAATCGGGTATCACATAATGTTAAACAGACCCGGGATCTGTAGCAATAGAATGGGACCCGACCCGGACCCGGCTGACCGTATAAAATGTGGATCTGAACCCGTACGGGTCCCAGGTTGGGTCTCGGGTCCTCGGGTTAGGGTGGACCAGAGTAGACCTCTACACTGAAGTCTATAAACTCCTCTTCTCCTACCACCCCACCACCCCTTGACTCTATCCCTTCCCACCTTCTACAAGCCGTTTCTTCGTCCATTCTAACTGCACTTACACACATATTTAACACATGTCTACTTACAGGCACTTTTCCCACCTTGTTTAAGCAGGCTCAAGGAACTCTACTATTAAAAAACCTGATTTTAACCCCACACAAGTAGATAATTACAGATCGGTTTCTCTCCTCACATTAATGGCGAAAACACTAGAAAGGGTTGTTTTCAATCAGATCTCTGCCTTTCTCTCACAGAACAAGCAGCTAGATGACAATCAGTCAGGCTTCAAAGTGGACATTCCACTGAGACTGCCCTGCTCTCTGTCACCGAATCCCTGAGACAGGCAAGAGCTGGCTCCAGATCATCCATCCTCATTCTGCTGGACTAATCTGCAGCCTTTGACACAGTCAATCATCAGATCCTCCTGTCCACCGTCTCTACTCTGGGCATCACAGGAACTGTGCTTGGCTGGTTCAAGTCCTATCTTTCAGGCAGGTCTTTCATGGCAACCTGGAGAGGTGATGTAACGAAGTTACATCAGCTACTTACTGGGGTACCTCAAGTCTCAGTGCTTAGTCCACTTCTCTTCTCCATATACACAATATCACTGGGACACATCATTCAGGCACACAGGTTTTCTTACCATTGCTACGTCAATGACACGCAGCTCTACTGGTTTTTCCAGCCTGATGACATCATGGTGACTGCTCAGATCTCGGTCTGCCTGGCAGACATCTTGGGCCTGGATACATGAAAACAACTTCAAATCAAAACCTAGCAAAGACCAAACTCCTCGCCTTTCCAGCCAACCCTGCTGTTAAGCAAAACATCACCATTCAGCTGGGTTCATTTACAAAAAACCATTGACGATCAGACTTAACTTCACAAACCACATCTCAAGAACAGCCAGATCATGTAGATTTGCCCTCAACAACATTAGAAAGAAAAGATAAGATAATACCCTCTCTGAACATGCTACTACTACTACTACTACAACTACATGTTCAGTCTCTTGTCTTATCCAGATTGGATTGCTTTTCCATGAGCACTTAACCCTACACTAAAAAAAATAAATACAAATAAATACAAATAAAGAATAAATAAAAGTTTGGACTCTAATCTCTGTCTTGGCTAGTCCTTTTACATAATACAATTGAAACTTTCTTATGTTACTGTCTCCTTGATGATGAATCGCTATTGTTGGATCCTTCCTCATTTTGTAAGCCACTTTGGATAAAAGCATCTACTAAATAAATATATATAAATGTAAATGCAAAAAGTAATTTTTTTGGGTATAATTTTCAATTTGAAATCTGCTAAATGTTTTAGTTTGCAGTGGTTAATGTTTCATGTTTTCTGTGCACATTGCACAGTTGATGCTCTGCTGAAGTGATGAACAAGCATTTTTTTTTTTTTGTAGAATATAACCGGAAACAAGAAGAACGTCCCTTTGAATTGTTCAGGAGTGGAAACATTATTTTTAAATGCTGGTAACTGGTTAATAACATTTCATTCCAAAAATCTTTTCATGAAACCAAAGACCCACAAGGCAGCATTCGGTAAAAAAAAAAAAAAGCCTCATATTGCACACAAAATTGGAAAACGCTTTTCCCGATCTTGTAAGATCTAATTTAATTGGCTGGGTTGATGAAATTTCTGTGAGTAAAAACACACAGGAATTTTTTATCAGTCCATCTGGGAAAAGCATTGTTTTTACAAGGTTCTGAGCAGTTTAGAGGATTACATTTTCACTGGATTTGTTAAAGTTTTCCAGGTTAGTGACATGCAGGGCTCTATTTTATGACCGCTACATCTTAAGCGCAATGCTATGCGATATGTTTTATGTGCAAAGTCAGTGTGCATGGTCATGAAGTTTTCATGCAAGCAAGTGCTAAGTCTAGGCATAAGTGAATTGGGGAAATCGTGCACGCAAAGCACAAACGATACATGAAGGCAGCCCATTGATCAGACGCTGGTAACTAGTGTAAATGGGCTGTATTCATAAGTGTAAATGTATGTTCTTGCAGCTGGGTGCCCTGAACAATCGAGAGGAACCATGCAATACTACTGAGTAGTGAAGGATAATAATAATGTTGAGAAGTTTAAAGTTTTTACAACTGGTAAGAGGAGGATTCAGACTTCAATAAAAATATTATTTATATCTGATTAGTTTAAAATTAAGCATTGACATCTGACTGTCCCATTGAAATAAAAAAAATATTAACTACATCCTTCTTGAATGACAGGTATACATGTGTGATACGCTCTATATATGCATGGAATAGGTGGTTCTTGTTGGGACTAATTAGATGTAGGCTCATTTAGGTAAATGTAATCATACTGATCTATTGACACACAACACCATGCTTTAACTCTAATTGTCAGGGACATTTTTTATGTTCCACTGTAATTACAAAGACATGCACTTTGATAGAATAGCACCTGCTGGAGGAATCCCCAAACTAAAAATGCACAGACAGAGTTTAGATGTTGAGCTGAGAACAGATGTGATTCTCAGACAACTCAGCACAATTACTTATTTCAGCTGCACTTTATTTTACAGTATGTGTTCTTTCAGTATACTTACAGTGTACTTACCCAAGAAAATACTGGGTAATATTAGGTAACTACATGTACTTAATATGGGTTGAGGTTAGGGTTGGTGTTAGGTTTAGGGTTAGTACCTAGTAATTACTGTAGTTGTTGTAATTATATAGTAGGTAAATGTGGAACAGTACTGTAAAATAAAGTGCTACCCTTATTTCTCACAAATATAGCAAATTAGACTTTGCGCCACTTCATTTAAAAGGACCTCCCATATATTTTTGCGAATTGTGGATATGCCCACAGATAACACGAACACTCCCACAAATGACCAGTTGAGCATTGCCTAGGCATGAAAATTACATTTAGCACTCAGAAAAATGGAATAAGACATAGCGCACTCTCTCTATATGAAAATAGAGCCCTTAATCATTTAAAGATATTCAGAGATTTGTTTTAAGGTGCGTAGAAGTAACTGATCTGATTTCTGTGAGAATCACTTAATATTCTGCATTGTTTACTTAGTTACGAGTGTGAAATAGTCTGTACTGAGGTTTTCTGTGTTATAATTAGACTCTCAACACATGTTCCACCATTTGTCCATGTGTTTTCTTTGCAATCGCTCTTAGAGACTGTTGCACCATTATTTAAATCAGGGATTAAAAACAATGTTTTCCATTTTGGTTTGTTCTGAGCAGAACTTGTTTTCCTTGTCTGTCACTCACTCGACGTTGTGTCGATGTAGTGACACTAGGGGTCACTCTTGGGAGCCCGAGACACCTCTGGTCTTTGATAAAAGGCCAATGAAAATTGGTGAGTGGTATTTGCATGCCACTCCCCTGGATATACGGGTATAAAAGGAGCTGGTATGCAACCACTCATTCAGATATTCTCTTCGGAGCCGAATGGTCATGCTCACTGAGCTGAATTCTTATGACTGTTCATTCACCATTTCAGCGGCTTCTCCCTTCTCTGCACTGGTGCACTGCAGAGAACGCCCCTGGGCGCTTCGGTAGAAAAAAGAGAGTATATTTTCCTGAAAGAGTATATTTCTCTAAAAGACGTGTCTTTTTAAAGAAGACTTTCCGATTGTGTGTTATTCCTGGTTGCGGTCGTTACCTCTCAACTTCAGACGGTCACGATCGCTGTCTTTCATGTCTGGGCACGACCGACACGAAGGCAGCGTTCGTGGATGGTTCATGTTCTTACTGTGAGAACATGACCATGGCAACGTTGCGGTCGCGGCTTGCTTTCATAAGAAAGCAAGCCACCCCAGCGGCTCCCTGCCTCGGTCCTTCTACCTATGGGTTTGAGGCCAGCGTGGCTAGCATTGGGGGCGATTTGGGGACCCCAATGGGACTGCCTCCGCTGGGTATCCCCTCGCGGACCTCCCATTCCCCAGCACGCTCGTCTGCCACGATCGGGCTTCTGGATGAGTCTGCCAGCTCGTCTCACGGCAAGTTCGACCTCTTGTTCGGAGCCCGCGAAGCTGATGAGCTCTCGAGCGCAGCATCGGAGAGCGGGCTTGTCCAGTCAGACGCAGAAGCCTCAGCTGGGCTCCCCCGTTCGGGGACAATTGCCCAGTCACAGGCTGATGCAGAGATGATGGACATGCTTTTCTGGACGGCCGCGAGCGTCGGGCTGGAGTGGAACCCTCCACTCTCCCCTGAACCCTCGCGGCTCGGTGATTGGTTCATGGGCTCACGGCGCCGCTCAAAGCAGCCGCGCCCTGCTCCAGTGCCTTTCTTCCCAGAAGTGCACGAGGAGCTGACAAAATTGTGGGAGGCACCTTTTACTGCCTGGTCCCGATTTCTCAGTTCCCCCGCCCTCACTACCCTCGATGGCGGGGCGGCCAGGGGCTATCCAGCGATTCCCCTGGTGGATAAGGTGCTCGCGGTGCACCTATGACCGCAGAGCGCCGCCACCTGGTGCGGACACCCAAAGCTCCCGTCTAAGCTCAGTAGGTTCACGTCGTCCCTGACGGCCAAAGCCTACAGCGCTGCTGGACAAGCCGCCTCTGCCCTGCACGCCATGGCTCTCCTGCAATTCCACCAAGCCAGGGTGCTAAAAGAACTGCACGAGGGTTGTTCCACCCCAGATCTGATGCAGGAACTGCGCTCGGCAACCGACTTTGCTCTCCGAGCGACGAAGGTCACGGCGCGGTCTCTCGGGTGGACGATGTCCACATTAGTGGTCCAGGAGTACCATCTTTGTCTCAACCTGGTCGAGATGAGTGAGGCCGAGAAGACAAGGTTCCTTGCTGCCCCCATCTCCCAGGCTGGCCTATTCGGTGACACCGTCGAGGACTTTGCCCAGCAGTTCTCAACGGTGAAGCAGCAGATGGAGGCTATCCGGCATATCCTGCCCCGGCACGGCTCAAGATCCCACACCCCATCTGCTCGTCGCCAAGTGCGTCCCCCAGCAGTGACTGCACTGGCTCCGCCGCAGCCTGCCCCTTCGGCCCGGCCCCGGTGTGCAGCCCACCGCAGAAAGCAGATGCCACCCGTCTCACGGCCGGCTGCCAAGAACCCACAAAGGTCGTCAAAGCACCCCTGAGACGGGCGACCCAGTGTCGACGAAACCCACTGCATTGGAGCTGGTAGTAAGACCACTCCATCCCCTGGTGGAGGGCCGGGTGGAGAATCTTTTGTTGCCTTTTCATTTGATTTCACCGCATCCCCAAGTGGCTGTGGTACCCAACAGTTCAGGTTTCCTCCTTCCCTGGGTCACATACCCAGTGTGCATGGTCGTCATCACGACCACCGTCCACCTTTTTTCCCTTGCAGGATTGATGCTCCAGCGGCAGTCTCCCCGCCCCTGCGCACCCAGCTGTGGCACACATCCGCCCCGATGTGACAGTCTCCACGGGTTGCGAGGACAAGCCTCTTTCTCCCCCATCCCAGGCTGTTCCGGGGGTGGTCACAAGGAGCCAGGTAAGTGCTTCGATGTCCCTAGACTCAGCATGGCCACGGCATGGTGTGGCACTTCGAGCTCCACCCCGCCACGATGGCTGGTCCATACCGTCCGACTCGGCTACGTGATCCAGTTCACCAGGTGTCCGCCCAGGTTCAGCAGTATCCACTTCACCTTGGTGAAGGACAAAAACGCTGCTACCTTGCACGTGGAGATCTGTCCCTCCGGCCGAGACGAAGAAGCCCCTACTTCATCGTACCAAAAAAAGGTGGTGGGTTGCGGCCAATCTTGGACCTGCGAGTACTGAATCAGGCTTTACACAGACTCCCGTTCAAGATGCTGACGCAAAAACGCATTCTGGTGAGCTTCCGGCATCAAGATTGGTTCACGGTGGTAGACCTGAAGGATGCATACTTTCACGTCTCGATTCTACCTCGACAGAGACCCTTCCAGCGGTTTGCATTAGAGGGTCAGGCGTATCAGTACAAGGTCCTCCATTTGGCCTGTCCTTGTCCCCTCACGTCTTCACGAAGGTCGCAGAGGCAGCTCTTGCCCCGTTAAGGGAAGTGGGCATTCGCATTCTCAACTATCTTGATGATTGGCTAATCCTAGCTCACTCTTGGGACATGTTGTGTGCACACAGGGACTTGGTGCTCTCGCACCTCAGCCGATTAGGGCTTTGGGTCAACAGGGAAAAGAGCAAGCTCCTCCCGGTTCAGAGCATCTCTTTTCTCGGTTTGGAGTTGGACTCAGTCTCATTGGCGTCCAAACAGAAAACAGCGGTTCCACTGAAACTCTTTCAGAGGCTCCTGGGGCATATGGCATCCTCAGTGGTGGCCACCCCGCTCAGGTTGATGCATATGAAACTGCTTCAGCACTGGCTTCAGACTCGAGTCCCGAGATGTTCATGGCACCATGGGACACATCGCGTGGCCATCATGCCGGTCTGTCACCATCTCTTCAGCCCTTGAACCGACCTCTCATTTCTATGGGCAGGTGTTCCCCTAGAGCAGGTCTCCAGGTGCATCGTGGTCATGACAGATGCCTCCAAAACGGGTGCTGTTTGCAACGGGCATGCAGCCGCTGGCTTATGGACGGGCCCGCGGCTGCGTTGGCACATCAACTGCCTCGAGTTGTTGGCAATTCTGCTAACCCTGCGGAGGTTCTGGCCGTTGATCCATGGCAAGCACGTGTTAGTTCGGACAGTCAACACGGCAACAGTAGCATATGTCAACTGCCAAGGCAGTCTGCACTCTCGTTATATGTCACAACTCACCCGCCGTCTCCTCCTCTGGAGTCAGCAGCATTTCAAGTCGCTGCGAGCCACTCACATCCCGGGCGACCTCAACACTGCAGCAGACATGCTGTCATGGCAGGTTACCCTCAGGGGAGAGTGGAGACTCCACCATCAGGTGGTCCAGCTGATTTGGATTCGATTCAGACAGCCACGGGTAGACCTGTTCGCCTCCCAAGAATCCTCCCACTGCCCGCTCTGGTACGCCCTGACTGAGACACCTCTCGGCATAGATGCGCTGGCACACAGCTGGCCTCCTGGCCTACGCAAATAAGCATTTCCCCCAGTGAGCCTACTTGTACAGATTCTGTGCAAGGTCAGGGAGGACGAGGAGCAGGTCATCCTGGTAACACCCTACTGGCCCACCCAGACATGGTTCTCGGACCTCACGCTCCTCACAAAAGCCCCCCCCCCCCCCCCCGGTGAATTCCCCTGAGGAAGGACCTTCTTTCTCAGAGACGGGGCACCATCTGGCACCTGCGACTAAACCTCTGGAATCTCCATGTCTGGCCCCTGGATGGGACGCGGAAGACCTAAGCGGTCTACCACCACGGTGGTAGACATGATCACTCAGGCTAGGGCCCCCTCTACGAGGGTCCTGTATGCCTTTAAGTGCCGTCTGTTCGCTAAGTGGTGTTCTTCCCGACGGGAAGACCCCCAGAGATGCGCAGTCGGATCGGTGCTTTCCTTCCTGCAGGAGAGGTTGGAAGGGCAGCTGTCCCCTTCCACCTTGAAGGTGTACATTGCTGTTATGGCAGCACACCATGACACAGTGGATGGTAAGTCCTTAGGGAAGCACAACCTGATCATCAGGTTCCTGAGAGGCGCAAGGAGGCTGAACCCCTTCAGACCGTGCCTCGTTCCCTCATGGGACCCCTCTGTAGTTCTTCAGGGTCTACAGAGAGCCCCCTTTAAGCTTTTGCAGTCAGCTGAGCTTAAGGCACTCTCCTTGAAGGCTGCCCTCCTGACTGCGCTCACTTCCATCAAGAGGGTAGGAGACCTGCAAGCGTTCTCTGTCAGCGAAACGTGCCTGGAGTTCGGTTCGGGCTACTCTCACGTGATCTTGAGACCCCGACTGGGCTATATGCCCAAGGTTCCCATGACTCCTTTTAGGGACCAGGTGGTGAACCTGCGAGCGCTGCCCCAGGAGGAGGCAGACCCAGCCCTGTCGTTGCTGTGTCCGGTGTGCGCTTTACGGATCTATTTGGATCACACACAGAGCTTTAGGATCTCTGAGCAGCTCTTTGTCTGCTTTGGTGCACAGCAGAAAGGAAGCGCTGTCTCCAAGCAGAGGATCGCCCACTGGCTCATTGACGCCATAGCTATGGCATATCACGCCCAGGATGTGCTGCCCCCGGTAGGGCTATGAGCCCATTCTACCAGGGGTGTAGCGGCCCCCTGGGCCCTGGCCTCTCTAACAGACATTTGCAGAGCAGCGGGCTGGGCAACACCCAACACCTTTGCAAGGTTCTACAACCTCCGGGTGGAACCGGTTTTATCCCAGGTAGTGGCACGCAAACAAGCGGATAAGCCCGGGATAGCCAGCCGGGTGTATCGCTTGCACATAACGCCTTTCACTTCCTCTTAGCTGAAGACATGCGCCATTAATTCCCAGTAGTGTTCACAAACTATGTTCCCTGGTTGACTTCCTCTGAGCCCTGTGGCAGTCGAGTTTTCAGAGAGACTCGCTGCCGGCCCAGTTCACGTGCTAACTAAGAGCACTGTTCTGGGGTAGGTGCTCCGCATGTGGCGGTTCCCTGTAAGGTAACCCCACGCGATGTATATCTTCTGCTAATTCGTTTCCCTGTTGGCAAACTGCATCTTCCTTGGGCAGAGCCCCCTCTGCCACAGTCTCCATGTTTGAAGTAACTCCTCCTCCGTTGGGTAGGATCTACCATGAGACTTCTCCACATGGTCAGCAAGACCATGTGACGTATTTTCCACTTAAATATCCCCCCCCTCTCTTTGGGTGAGGTGTGGTCTCCACGGTGTCCTTCCCTTGGGAGAGACACCCCCTGACTAGACCTGGCTGCCCAGTCAGATAATCCCACTTGTTTTTTAGTGAGTGGAAAAAAAGAAGGGGAAAAGAAGCCACGACTGGGTTAGCCTGTCTCTATCTTTTGGGTAGTCAACTTGTCCCCAAAGGGCCGTTCGACACTCATAACTATGTTGGGGGAGGTTACGTGTCGGCCTGGTGCACTGGCTACGAGGCACACAGTTGTCTGCCCATCACACACCACCAGTTCACATAACACAATTCAGCCAGTTGCGGCGTTTTGTATAGGGACCCCTAGTGTCACTACATCGACACAACGTCGAGTGAGTGACAGATAGGGAATGACCTGGTTACTTGCGTAACCTCTGTTCCCTGATGGAGGGAACGAGATGTTGTGTCCCTCCTGCCACAACGCTGAACTACCCGCTGAAATTGCCGGACCTTGTATCGGCTCCTCAGCATAAAACCTGAATGAGTGGTTGCATACCAGCTCCTTTTATACCCGTATGTCCGGGGGAGTGGTATGCAAATACCACTCGCCAATTTTCATTGGCCTTTTATCAAAGACCAGAGGTGTCTCGGGCTCCCAAAAGTGACCCCTAGTGTCACTACATCAACTCAACCTCTCGTTCCCTCCACCAGGGAACGGAGGTTACGCAAGTAACCAGGACGTTTTATTTTTTTACTATTCAGGTGTTCCGCAGCTGCCTTTCCAAATGGTAACCTGTTAAAATTAAATAAAAGAACGGTTAACATAATATTATTTTTAAATGACTGTAGGTGTCAAGGGTGGGATATAATTTACAACCCCAATAAAAAAAATAAAAAATAAAAAAAAGTTGGGACAGAATGGAAAATGCTAATAAAACAAAAAGGGATGATTTGTCAATTCTATTCACTCTGTGTTATATTGAAAGCACTGCAACAACACACTATTTGTTGTTTCACCTTGTAATTTTTTTTATATACACTCATTTCAAATCAGATGTTTGCAATGCATTCCAAAAAAGTTGAGACAGGGGCAATTTAGAACTAATACCAATCAAAAAACAAGGTGATGTTAAACAGGTGAGGCAATCATGATATATTATATAAGGAGACTCCAAAAAAAAAAAAAGCCTAGTCCTTTAAGGACAAGGATGGGTCAAGACTAGCCAATTTGCCAACAGTTGCATCAGCAAATAATCCAGCAGCACTTTGAGAACAATGTTTCCCAAAGACAAATTCACCCTTTACAGCGAACAATATAGTAAAAAGATTCAAGATATCCGGTCAAATCTTGGTGTGTAAAGGGCAAGGCCGCAAACCACTTATAAATGCATGTAATGTCCGATCCCTGTCTTCGGACTGTAATTAAATACTTCGGTAAACCTTTGTCAGTCAACACCATTCGCTGTTGCATCCACAAATGCGAGGTAAGGCTTGTAGTCGGGGTGTGCAGAGATGCCAATATCTGTATTTGTATCTGTTCATATGACAAAATTATCTGTATTTGTCTCTGTATTCGGTTAGAACTGGGTGTGGGCGGGGCTTAAACCAGAAGTGCATCAAAACAAAACGCCCATTTTTAAGTGTTACTCTTACATTTATAGTTTATATTAATAAAATATGTCTTGTATATGCATTTTCATAATAATAGCCTAATAATATTAAAAATAATAATAATTATTATTATACAATTATTATTTAAAAAAATATTATTTTATACTTTTTTTTCCTTATCAGATGCAGCTGAATTTGTAGGCTACATTAACTGTGGAATATGTTGTGGTTTCTCCTGGTATTTCAGATATTAATATCTGCATGAAACTTGAATTATAACAACATTATTCTGGAGGCAAGAGGTGTCAAGCAAAATGTGAAATGTCAAGCACACATTTTGCAGTGAATAATAAATGCAAATTCAAACATTAAAAGAAATGAAAATTAAATCAATATAGCCTACAAACAGGTGAAAGTCCCATAGGTTTTTTATGATAGGACACCATAATTTAGTTAAATAAGAATAATAATAAGAATAAGAAGAATGTTACATTTATATAGCGCCTTACCAGAGTTCAAGGACACTTAACATTTTCAAATTTAGCACAGAAGAAGCAGAAAAAAAAAGACAGAGCATGTTTGAGTTTCTTCGTTTTACATAAGGAGGAATATTTCTAATAGATGAATAATCTATGGAGCATTTAAACCTTTATGGAGCATTTAAACTTTTTTCAGAATAACGTCTTAATCAGTTAATTACCTTAATCACTGATGTGGATATAAATGTGGTCAACTTTAAGAGATGGCTAGATGAGCTCCAACGTGAAATAATCTCTTCAGGTCAGGAATTTAACATTGCGCTCAGGTTTAGGCTATAAATAAACACATGAGAATCACGTGTGAATCGTGTGTTACATTAACATAGATATTGCAAGAAGTGGAAAGTGTATATGATGTTGTTTCTTAGTTAATGTTACACTTGACAAGCTCCAGATGTGCACAATTAACAGAGACCGCAAACGGAGTTAAGACCGCACCCATCCAATCTGAAATCACAATGTGCACATTTTCATTCATAAGGTTTACACATTAGAAATATTGGCTGCAGAGATTCATAAATTTGTTGTAATTTAGGATATGTTTATTTGAAATGTCACTTTATCCTTGTGCTTTTTGGATGATCAGTCATACAAATATTTTTTTATATAATTTGGATGAATCCGTTATTCATTTTGAAGCCATTATTCGTGCCTTTCCAAATAAGGTATTCTGCTTTGGGCACATCCCTAGCTTGTAGTATGTAAAGCAGAAGCCATATATCAACACTGTCCAGAAGCCCCGATGACTTCTCTGGGCTCAGTCTCATCTGAGGTGGAAAGTAGAACAGTGGAATAGTGTTTTTTGGTCTGACAAGTCCACATTTCAAGTAGTTTTTGGAAAAAAACAGCCATTGTGTTCTCCAGGCCAAAGAGGAAAAGGATAATTTAAGCTGTTGTTGGCGTCAGGTCCAAAAGCCAATGTCTTTCATGGTATGGTTGTGTGTCAGTGCTAATGGCATGGGTAACTTGCACATCTGTGAGGACACCATTAATGCAGAAAGATATGTACAAATTTTGGAGCAACATTTGCTGCCATGCAGATACCCCATTACAAAAATTGAGAGTTATGGCAAACCCCTGTGGCAAATTTGCCACAAATTTGTCACTAATTTTTTTCACATGCAGTTAACTTTGTGACAAACATTCATTAATCATATTGATATATATAATTATTCAAATACTACAAGACATAACTAACTACAAATTGAATTGAGGAATATCGAAAGAGCTGAGTCATTCAGTCACTTTAACTTGAATAAATACACAACTGTGTAATTCTTTAAGTATAAAGTGCATAAATTTAAGTATTGAAGTCTTAACTCATAACTTGTAACTAGATACACACATAATCCAATTAAATCAACTATTACATCTGGAATATCATTTGAACACTCTGGACAACCAATGCTCCTGTTCCTCCACTCCCTTCTAAAATGGTATCCATAATGATAGCCCTTCCTTCATAACAGCCGCTCACAATTGTTCCCACAAATCTGCAATCAGTGTGAAGGCTAGATATTGTCACTGTAAGGCACTGCAGGGAGGCATATTAGATGACTGACAGGTCAGGTGTAGGTTATACCTTTCACTTTAACTTCAAAATGGATTCTCCCATCCGTAGCTGGGATCAACTTGATGCAACCCACAGGCCAGAGTGCTCTGGGCAGCTGTGGGTCCAGAACCATGTATCTATTTGGAGTGTGTCAGTTTTTACTTGACAATTAGACTTGGTTTGTAGAATTTGGAGGTAGTTTCTTTGAACTGTGCCCAGAGTCTGTTAGTAAATATTTGACATGCCCCCCCATTGTCTTTGAATAAGAAGTCTGGACTTGTGATACATGGCCTGAAGGAGTAATGGGTCTAGCCACCCCATCAATAGAAGATTCAGGGTAACAGATTCTGGGTCTGCCACATCTGTAGAGAAGTCCATTCCTGAAGAGTAGAAGGCTGGTGGTTGCTGGCCTGGATGTTCAGGAGATAAGGCAGCTATCTTAGGGGAGACTGATTGAGCTCTTTTTGGTTCCAACTGGTAACAGGTACGTAGTCTGCCACCTACCTGTGTGACCTGCACCACCTAATTGAGTTCTGATGCTAATGAAGCAAGACAGCTTGATGATAGTGGATATTTCCCAGAGGTAAGGCTCTGAACCTCTTCAGTTAAGATTTCTGTGGCAGCGGGGGCATGGTCGAGCATTTGTCCAGAGAGAGAGAATGCGGTAAGGTGCACACACCTAAGCGCATAATGTCTAACACCTGTTTCTCACTGCAGTAAGCACTGGGGAGAGCGATAAAAGGGACCATGCCAGAGATGAGGGAGAGAGAGAGCTACCCATCTGAAAGAGACTGTTGAGTTTAAGCTAAAGAGTGTTATGCTGAAAAGCCCATTTGAGTTTGTTTATTAAAGTTATACCTTTGAGTTGAAGCCCAAGTTTCCTGTGTCCTCCTTTCCCTCCCTTCCTTGAATGTTTACACTGGTGCTGAAACGGGAGAATTGGAGGAAATAAGCCGGCATGGATTCCTTGCAGTTGGCGGAAGTCTTCAAGTCCCTCGCCAGTATGCGCCATGCACAACATCAGGCCCTGCTTGAGCTACGCCAGGACCAGGATGTGCTCCAAGCTCAAGCAGAGGACCGGCACGCGATGCAGAGCCTACTACACCAGGAGAAAGCCCCGGCCGTGACCTCAGACCTAGCAGCCCCCATGACCCCGGTTGCCCTCATGAAGATGGGTGCAGAAGATGATCCTGAGGCCTTCCTGGATATGTTCGAAAGGACGGCCGGATCTGGGGCTGGCCACGTGCTCAGTGGGTGGCCAGACTCATCCCACTGTTGTCCGGGGAAGCTCAACTCATGGCACAACAACTACCGGTGGCAAGTTTCCTGGTGTATGGTGATATGAGGAAGACCATCCTGCAGTGGGTCGGTCACATCCCTGAGCAATACCGACAACTCTTCCAGTCGATGAAGACGGATAGGCACGGCCGCATGTTTGCCTTCACTCAACAGCTCCGGGATGCCTGCCGGAAGTGGCTGCTGGCTGAGGACCGCAACGCTGAGAGAGTCATTGATCTCGTGGTGCTGGAGCAGCTTATCCATCGTCTACCAAAAGGAATGGCGGAGTGGGTCCAGTGCCACCGCCCGGCATTGCTGGAGGAGGCCGTCCAACTGCTGGAGGACCATATGTCAGCTTATCATAGGGTGGAAGAGCCCTCCCACTCTCTCTCTCTCCCCTCCCCCTGTGTTCCCCCCCACTCTGTCCCTTCACTGCAGCCCATCCCAGTACCCCGGAGGTATGGAAACTTGCAGCAGAAGCCAGCTGCCCGTTCATGGGGGTTTGTCCCGCCACCGGTGGCTTCAATGTCTCATTGCTCTCCCCCTCAGGTGGATGTGTCCGCTGACACAGGTGCGGGCATAATGCCTGGGCCGGCCTGCTGGAGTTGTGGGGATCCAGGGCACTTCTGGGACCAATGCCTAGTGATGGAGCTGGGAACTGTGGTCTGGGTCCCCGACACTCCACGGGCTGCCCCCGATCAAGCCGGAGCATACAGAATATTGGTGAGTGTCAAGGGGAGTACACATCAAGCCTTGGTGGATACGGGCTGTAACCAGACCTCTATCAATCAATGTTTGGTTCAAGACGAGGCTTTGAGCACAAGCAAAAGGTTGAGGTGTGTGCATGGGGATATTCACAATTATCCTGTAGTGACACTCGTTATTAAATTTTGGGGACAAAAAGCATAGAGTGGAGGTGGCGGTTAGTTCCCGCCTCACCTATCCACTCATTTTGTGAACTAATTGGCCAGAATTTAAAAATGTATTAAAGGGAATATGTGTGGATGGGTCTTGCTAGAAAGTGGTTAGATGTGAAATGTGTGATGCCTTGGCAGGGGAGGCAGAGGCAGTCCTCGTCAGCTCCACATCAGATGTAAGGGAGGGGAGGCTTCAGCCACTCCCGTCCTTAGAGGATTTTCCAAAAGGGATTTCCCTCTAGAGCAGTCGAGAGACGAAACCCTTAGGCATGCCCTTGACCAAGTGGAAGTTATTGATGGTCAAAAACTCCAACCAAACATCACACTTTCATATCCATATTTTACTATTATAAAAGAGCAGTTGTATCGAGTGACGCCAGATGCTCAGACAAAAGAGGATGCAACCCAGCTGTTAATACCGCAGAGCCGTTGGGAAATGTTATTCCAGACGGCTCATTATAATCCGATGGCAGGTCACTTGGGCAGGAAAAGACACTGAATCGACTAATAGCCCATTTCTATTGGCTGGGCATTTGCGGAGATTTTCACAGGTGTGTGCGGCATGCCGTGAATGTCAGCTGGTGAATCCGCTGGCTACACCAAGAGTGCCATTGCGCCTCCTTCCGTTAATCAAGGTCCCCTTTGAAAGAACTGGCATGGACATCGTCGGGCCATTAGAGCGGACAACACACGGACATCGCTTTGTATTGGTTCTGGTGGACTATGCAACGCGATATCTGGAAGCAGTGCCTCTGCGCAACATCTCAGCACATAGTGTTGTGGAGGCACTCTTCACAATAATCTCCCGAGTGGGGATTCTGACAGAAATCCTCACTGATCAAGGCACTACATTTATGTCACAAACACTATGCGAACTGTATAAATTATTGGGTTAATTAAAATTAAATCAATTTGCACCAGTGTTTACTATCCACAAACAGATGGGTTGGTGGAAAGATTTAATAAAACCCTGAAAAATACGATTCGTAAATTCGTGCATGAGGATGCTAGAAATTGGGATAAATGGCTCGAACCCCTGTTATTTGCAGTGTGAGAGGTCCCGCAAGCCTCCACAGGGTTTTTCCCGTTTTAACTGCGGTATGGGCGGTGGCCGCGCAGCATGCTCGACGTCATATGGGAAACTTAGGAGGAGGGACCTTCAAACAGTAAAAATGAAATTCAATATATTCTTGATCTTAGAGCAAAACTCCACACTTTGGGTCAACTAACACAGGAGAATTTGCTCCAAGCTCAGGAATGTCAAAGCCAGCTGTATAACAGGGGTACTCGGCTACAGGAATTTGCACCGGGAGATAAAGTGCTCAAATTACTTCCCACATCGAGCTCTAAATTACTAACCAAGTGGCAAGGGCTCTTTGAGGTCACATGACAAGTGGACCGGATTACTCCCCAGCCTAAGTCGGGTGGTGGGGATATGTGGCAGCAGGGGGTGTGTTGAAGCGTTTGTCCAGAGAGAGAGAAAGCGGTAAGGGTGCACACACCTGAGCGCTATAATGTCTAACACCTGTTTTTGATTGCAGTAAGCACTGGGGAGAGCAATAAAAAAGGACCACGCCAGAGACGAGGGAGAGAGAGAGCTACTCCTCTGAAAGAGACTGTTGAGTTTAAGCTAAAGAGTGTTATGCTGAAAAGCCCCTTTGAATTTGTTTATTAAAGTTATACCTTTGAGTTGAAGCCCAAGTTTACTGTGTCCTCCTTTCCCTCCCTTCCTTGAACATTTACACTTTCCTTCAGAGAAGATCTCATCATTCTCTCAGCTTCCTGGTGCTCTTCTTCTGAAGGACTCTGGTTATTGGTGAAGGCCGGCCCATGTAGGGATTCTGTAGTAGAATGTACAAAGTCCTTAAATCTCTCAAACTGTAGAGGATCAGGGATCGGATAGCTTGGGTCTACAGTAAGATTATGACAGACAGTTTGGGTAGGTAGTTCCTCAGAATCTTTATCCATGGGAGCTGCTGGTTTTTTTTTTTGGGGGGGGGGGTTCTGGGGAAACAACAGATGTGAGAAAACAGGAGGTGGGCTAACTTTGCTGAAGACATTTGTTTGGACCCTGAAATGTCCACCCAAAGACTTGTCTTAATTGCAGCCATGCTCCCAGATGGTCCTAACTTCACTGGCTTAACTGGAGGTTTTAAGTGTGGGTTATTTGACCCGATCAGTAGGGATGGTTTGGCATTATTTATGTCAGATAGTGACAACCACTTTAAGGTCCTTGTATCTGCACTGAAGCTGGATATGTGTTCAGCCACACCTAATTGGGCTGTGGTGAATGCTTTCTCAATGGTGTAAGCTTTGTGTGGCTGGCAAACCGGAGAGATGGAAAAGGTTACCAATGATCCCTGCAGTGCTCAAATGTATTGCTGCACAGTTCTCAGAATGAGGCTCTCAGAATTTACCTGAAGCTTAAAGTTTTGTGCTGCCCCTGGAAGGAGAATGGTTCTCTCCAAGTCATCATCCAAGATGGCATATGTTTTCAGTGTTTGGTGAGCAGCACAGTCATTGACTTACATCCCTGTTTTTCCTTCCGACACTCCTTCTGTTTGGTGCCTCCATTCTTTCCACCCTCCATATGGTTGAGAACTTCTCCTCCCACTTGCATCTGTAAAAGAAGTGATGGTACATCTCGCTTTAGAGGGTAGAGGTATCATCTGAAGGCCTTATTTTCTAGTTGTTCCAACATGCCAACCAGTGCAGGCACTATCAGTGCAAATTTGCAGAATCCGATGGGATCACTGTGCCGAACCACTGGCCTATCCATCAATTCAGTAATCCTCCACAGAGCTAATTGATGGGGCTGGCCATAGTGTTGGATGAGTGAAACCATCGTGTCTGAGTAAGGATGATGTGAGTTGCTATAAGAGTCTGCTATCAGCAGCGATTCCTCAAACTT